>NC_135973.1:6361925-6661925 GCF_053455715.1 Rhinoraja longicauda
GCTGTATGACTCTATGACACTAGCTGTGACTCTATGACCAAGGATGAAACACCCCATGGCCCAGTATTCATGAGCAAGAGCGGAAATGAAATTGTTAGTTCAGGCAGAGGGAAACCTGGGAGGATGCTCAGCACGGGTCAATGGGGCCACTGAGGACATTGAGAATGGGCGAGGGCTTCAGTGGGTCAAGGGTGCGGTGTCTGTCGTATACAGGTACTGGTAGGTGTTGGGAAACGGATGGCGTTGTTCTGGTCACTGGGTGAACTGGGTCTTGTGATGTCGGAGAGTGGAAGGTGTTCATGGCAAGCGTGAACAATGCCATGGACACCCTACTAGTCACTGCCTGCCATTCTGAAAAGGACCCGTTATCCCTACTATTTGCTTCCTGTCTGCCAACCAGTTCTCTATCCACGTCAATACCCTACCCCTAATACCATGTGCTCTAATTTTGTGGGATCTTATCAAAGGCTTTCTGAAACTCCAGATGTACCACATCCACTGGCTCTCTCTCATCCATTCTACTTGTGACATCCTCAAAAAATTCCAGAAGAGTAGTCAAGCATGATTTCCCCTTCATAAATCCATGCTGAATTTGACCGATCCTGTAGAGGAAAATAACTGCAAATGCTGGTACAAATCGAAGGTATCACAAAATACTGGAGTAACTCAGCGGGTCAGGCAGCATCTCTGGAGAGAAGGAATGGGTGACGTTTTGGGTCGAGACTGTTCTGCAGTCTGAAGAAGGGTCTTGACCGGGAACGTCACCCATTCCTTCTCTCCAGAGATGCTGGCTGACCCGCTGAGTTACTCCAGCATTTTGTGATACCTTTGACCGATCCTGTCACTGCTTTCCAAATGCGCTACTATTACATCTTTAATAAACTTCCCCATTCCTGATGTAAGGCGAACTGGTCTCTAATTCCCTGTTTTCTCTCTCCCTCCTTTCTTAAAATGTTGGCTGCCCTCCAGTCCTAGTCCAATGCCCAAACTTCGTACCGAGAGCACCGATCACCCTAGTTCTAGTTCTCTGTTCTCTGTTTCGCAAGTTCCTAACTGGTGCAATGGGGGGGTTGAAGCACAAACCGAGACTGACGATGTAATCTCACTCCCACAGGGACGCCGGGGCTCTGGAGTTTTCTTCTTGTCCTCAGTCAGTCAAAAACCTCCTTTACGACCAGGCCGTCCTGGCACTGAGCTCTGAGCAAAACAAACCCATCCCATACTATCAACTGGTCAAGGCGTATCTTGGTAAGTCAATCAAAGTTTTATTTTACTCCTGAGTCTGATTTTGATGGTGGTCTCATGGTCGCTTAACCGAAAGATTAAGCTGTATGGGATCCACGGTGACTGGGCTTTTCCAATTCACATCTGGGTTACTCATAGATTAAGATGCACCGAGATACAGTGAAAGGCTTTGCTTTGCATCCAATCCAATCTGATAGGTTGGTTTGGTTTAGTTTAGATTAGTTTAATTTAGTTTAATTTCATCTCATTTAGGTTGGTGTCACGTGTACCGAGCGAGGTTCAATGAAAAGCACTTTCTCGTGTGTTATCCAGACAGTGGAAAGAGCATACATGAATAGAATCGACCCATCCACAGCGTGCAGACACAAGATAAAGGGAATAACATGTAGTGCAAGATAGAGTCCAGTAAAGTCTGATTAGAGATAGTCCGAGGATCTCCAGTGAGGTAGATGGTAGCTCTGGACCATTCTCTAGTTCTTGATACGATGGTTCAGGCACCTGATAATATCCCTGAATCTGGGGGTATATGCTTGCATGCTTGTGTACCTCTTCCCTGATGGGAGAGGGGAGAAGAGGGAGTGATCAGGGTGAGACTAGGCCTTGATTATGCTGCTGGCCTTGCCGAGGCAGTGTGAGGTGTAGATGGAGTCACTGGAATGGAGGTTGGTTTGTGTGATGGTCTGGGCTGCGTCCACAAGTCTCTGTAATTTCTTGTGGTCTTGGCTGGAGCTGCCCCAGGCTGTGTGAATGTGCAGAGCTGCAGCATTCATCTGAGAAATGTCTCTGCTTCCTCCAGGCGGTGCCGCAACTGATGACTTGAGGTTTCTTGCAATTAATGAAGTTAACATGGAGTTTGCAATCTTCAAGAATTTGAATCCGGAAGAAGTGCAGGTACAAATTGTCGGTGACAAACCTCTGACTGCTTAAGTATTGCAACGCGTTCAATTCCGATACTTCACATCCCCTCTCACAGCCAATCGCCCGCACGGACCCTCTGATCCTGAAACACTGCCGCAGATTACCAACATATCACACATTTAGCAACACATTACCAACACACATTTACAGCCGGCTTGTCTGAAATCTTAATGAACAAGAAAACCATGAACTCTATTTGAACTGATGATATTAGTCCTGATGAAGTGCGATATTTTGCCTGTTTTGCTCATTCATGAATTGTGTTTCCATCTCAGAATCTGACCGCCCAGAACATCATCGACCTGCTCGGGTTTAACCTGCAAGCTCTTCGAGATGGCGTGAATGAAACGGTCGTGATGCTTTGGGTGGCCTCAAACACTGAGTCTGAAGTCCGGAAACTTGGTTTGAAGGGCGGTATTCCATCAGGTAACTGTCTCCGAAACAGCAGAGAGCACTTGCAATGATTACATTTTATCAAAGACGGGTGAAAGGAGATGTGGAGGAATGACTTGAGACAAGGGGTGGTAAATCTGTGTAATTCACTGCCACAGAAGGCCGTGGACGCCAGGTCAATGGATATTTGAAAGACGGATATTGAAATATTCTTGATTTGTACGGGTGTCAGGGGTTATGGGGAGAAGGCAAGAGAATGGGTTTGAGAGGGAAAGATAGACCAGCCATGATTGAATGAGGTGTAGACCTGATAATAATAATAATAATAAGCATTTATTTTATATAGCGCCTTATCAGGTGCTCAAAGCGCTTTACATAAACAATCAAACATAAAAACAAACAGACAAACTATCCTAACGGAGAAGCGGCGAATAAACAACGCCAGCGTCCTCTCACGTCAGGGTCCGGCAGTAGAGAACAAAAAGCACAGGACACACAGATACAATTTTTACACAATTTTTTACACAAACAGCCATCACAGTGATTGCTCTAGGCACACCCTCACTGTGATGGAAGGCAAAGTCTTATCTCCTCCTGATTTCTTCTCCCGTGGTGCCACGAGGTGATCGAGGCTCCCAACTTTTTGAAGCCCCCACTGGGCGATGGAAAGTCCCAGGGCCGAGCCGAGCAGGCCGATGAAGGTCCTGAGCCCCCACCGGGCGATGGTAAGTCCCAGGGCCGAGCCAAGCAGGCCGATGAAGGTCCTGAGCCCCCACCGGGCGATGGTAAGTCCCAGGGCCGAGCCGAGCAGGCCGATGAAGGTCCTGAGCCCCCACCGGGCGATGGTAAGTCCCAGGGCCGAGCCGAGCAGGCCGATGAAGGTCCTGAGCCCCCACCGGGCGATGGAAAGTCCCAGGGCCGAGCCAAGCAGGCCGATGAAAGTCTTGAGCCCCCACCGGGCGATGGAAAGTGCTGCGGCCGAGCCACGCAGGACGATGAAGGGCCTGCGAGCGGGTTGATCATACCTCGCACTTCGGGGCGGTTGAAGCTGCTACGGCTGGAGCTCCCGAAAGCCGGTCGCCAGCCAGGGACCTGCGAACTCCCGATGTTGCGGTCTGCAGGGCCCACGGCCGAAGCCTCCGAGATGGTAAGTCCAGGCCCTGCGACCGGAGTTTTCAAGGTCGATCCCAGCTGGAGGCCGCCGACTCCACGATGTTAGGCCGTAGCGCGAACGGAGATACGACACGGTAAAGGTCGCATCTCCGTTGAGGAGGAGATTTGAAAAAAGGTTTCCACCAACCCCCCCCACCACCCCCCCCACATACACAGAGTTAAAAATAAAATAAAACGTACAATTAAACGATGACAGACAAAAAACAAAAACAAAAAAAAGACTGGATACTGATGGGCTGGATACCTTAATTGTCCTCCTCCAGCTTATGAACTTATGAAGAATAATAAAACATTATCAGTACTACTTTGCAAAAATAATCACACACAATGATTACTCTAGTTAATCCAAGTGTTATAATTCAAATTATTAACTTCTTATACTTTCTCCTACAGAAACAATATTGTGCGGCAGTGTGAACAGGTAAGAATTTGACGTGAATGCCTTTTCTATCTATCCCCCCATGACACGCTGTTAACTTGTTGGTGCCTGACTTCATCTGTCATTGTGGAGAAATAAGGAACTGCAGATGCTGGTTTATACTAAACATAGGCAAAAAGTGCTGGAGTAACTCAGCAAGTCAGGCAGAATCCCTGGAGAAAAAGGACTGGTGACATTTCCGGTCGGTAGCCTTCTTTGGAAGAAATGTCACCCATCCTTTTTCTCTAGGGATGCTGCCTGACCCACTGAGGTACTCCAGCACTTTGCCTCTATCTTACATCTATCACTGGTGGTGCCCAATTACTATTGTGCCTCACTTGGGAATGACAGATGACATGAAATTAAAGATTATTTTTTAATTATGTCCCCCTCTGAGCAATAAAAATAGGTTGATTTGTTGTTTGTTTCTCAACTATTCTCCATTTGTAAAAGTAATTTTAATTTTCTTTGCACAGTTCGGCTATGAATGATTTCCTGACTGCAGTTAATGCAAGCCAACTGTGCAACTTCAATATCACACAGTTTGCTTGTGCAGAGGTAAGCATTTTCATGACTTGAATCTCACACAAAGACGTCAATGGCAGTTTGCACTTAAATAATAGTCATAGTTATAGAATCACACAGCGTGGCAACAGGCCCATCGGCCCAACTTGCCCACACCGACTAACATGTCCCATCTACAATATTTCCACCTGCCTGCATTTGCCCCATTTCCCTCTAAACCTGTCCTATCCATGTACCTGTCAAAATATTTGTTAAACATTGGAATGGTACCTGCCTCAACTACCTCCTCTGCCAGTTGGTTCAATAAACCCACCAGCCTTTATGTGAAAAAGTTACCTCTTAGGTTCCTATTAAATCTTTTCTTCCTCACCTTAAACTGATGTCCTCTGGTTCTCAATTCCCCTGCTCTGGGCAAGAAGCTCTGTGCATCCACCCAATCTATTCCTCTCATGATTTTGTACACCTCTATAAGATCACCATGAATAATGTTAAATGTTGTAGAGGTGCTCTATTAAGACTATGTGTGTCTGACTTCCATGAGTACATTTAACTGTTGTGCTTTGAATGGCTGGTTGGTGAACTATTGCTCATCGTTGATAGTGAACACCAATATGCTGGGATGTTATAATCTAAGGCAGCGTTTTTCCTTTGCAGCCTCAGCTATTGCTTTTCGGTTTAAGCAGTGACCTCTTGTCAGATGTGTTTCAGTGCTTCACTGGCCTGAAGCCTCTGAACAGGTCGAATGAAATGGCCCTGACTGTTTTCATTCAGAAGCTTGACGGAACCAGACTGATGGAGGCCCTGGACATGTTCAACAACAAGGTAATTCATCCAGGGAGGGAACTTGGGAACCATTTTCAGTGATGTGGTAAGAATCTCTGGTATGGTTCAAAATACACGGTCAACACCTTGTAAACCGAGTAGTGAAAGGCTTGGATAGAGTGGATGTGGAGACAAGTCAAGTCAAATTTATTTGTCACATACACATACTCGATGTGCAGTGAAATGAAAGTGGCAATGCCTGCGGGTTGTGCACAAAAATAATTACAGTTACAGCATATAAATAAAGTTAATAAGTTACTAAACATAGCACAAAAAGTGTCGACAACCAGTGAGGAACATCCCATCTGTTCTCATCCCAGAGTTTCCACCTGTGCTGTTAACCTCTTGTTGGTAATAAATGTATTAAAATCTTTAGTCAGATGGTGGTGAATCTGTGGAATTCATTGCCACAGTCATTGGGTATTTTTAAGGTGGAGATTGACAGATTCTTGATTAGTACGGTGTTCAGGAGTTATGGGGAGAAGGCAGGACCCCAGAATGGGGTTGAGAGGGAAAGATAGATTGCCATGATTGAATGGCAGAGTAGACTTGATGGGCCGAATGGCCTAATTCTGCTCCTAGAACCTATGAACTAATGAAAGGTGTGATGTCGTATCTACAAAGGAAGCTCTGTCTCCACTGCTGACGTGTTGTGGTTTGTTTCAGACACGGAACACAACATTAATTCCCGTGATGACAAAAATGACGTTTCTGAATGCCTTGTGGGAGATGGTGAGGACCAGGGATAACTTGACCAGTCCCGCCTTCCTGAGGAAGTGGTTCCAGGAGCAATTCCGGCCGTTCATTGCTGGCATTTCCCAGTCGGTGCTGATGCCGCTGCTGAGAAGGGACATCAGCTGTGAAGGTTACCGAGCAGTGTGAGTGGACACCTCTCTTTTACAATCATCTGTTGCTGCATGTTGTATCGCGGAAGCAGACCCTGCGGAAGGCAATTTAACTTGTTCACTGCCATGGAGCACCCAGTACACAGTGCCTTACACAGGCAAGGGTCATTCCAAGATCCAACAGTAATTCTGTTTCTGGTTTTGGTTGAGTACTGCGCAAACACCTCATAAATGGTTATCTCGCGCAGGTCGGAGTGAGTAGAATCACTCGGGTGCCTTTTACACGTCTGCAAGTCGCAGATTGCCTTTAGGGTTATTTTTCAGTGAGGAGACAATCCTTCTGAAGATGAGAGGCGGTGTGAAACGAAAGAGGAAGATGAGCTAAGCTCAGGAACATTTTCAGGCTATTTCGAAACTAATCTTTGGCAGAGTTTTCTGACAGTATAACAGGCAATCTTTATGGTGAACTACCTTTCATTTAGCTGAAGTTTGAGGCATCATTTGGGAAGGATCCTAAAATTGTTCTCACCAGTTGAAAGGTGACTATTGATCTGGTGCTTGACAAATAATGACATTAATATCTATTTGTTTAGCTTAAATGGCCTGAATTATGGATTTGCTGAAATGCCGCGTGAAACACGGGAAACTGTGCTGAGACTATGGATCTTTGGTTACCTCAACAATACAGGTGAGATGGAAAGGCATTCGTAAATGATAACAAAGAGAAATTGACTTGTAATTCTCAATGCCCCAGTCTTTCACCCTGTCGTTGTTAGTCTGCGGCATAATTTAGCTTCCAGACGTTTAGGCCGCACGCTGACTGTGTGGAGTTTGTACGTTCTCCCAGTAATCTGCGTGGGTTTTCTCCGGGAAGCTCCAGATTCCTCCCACACTCCAAAGACGTACAGGTTTGTAGGTTAATTGGCTTGGTATAATTGTAAATTGTCCCTAGTGTGTGTAGGATAGTTTGGGAATCGCTGGACTGCGCGGACTCTTTGGGCCGAAGGGCCTGTGTCCACGCTGTATCTCTAAACTAAACTAAGCATTTACAATTAATAAAGTATCATTTTTGTCAAATGTATCATATTTATTTTCTTTCCTCTCAGCATTCCCGTTGCGTTGTTTTGAAAATGGCAGCGTTACCATCTACGTGAAAAACTATTTCCAAAGTTTTGCCGGTTTGCTCAATCTGACGGATGCATTTTTCCTGACTCCTGAGGTAAAAGCAAAATTATTCCTTTGGGTTTATGCAAGTATGAGTGATTGTTAATTTATCTTTTGAGACAATATTAACTGTACGGATGCGTTGGAGGGAACTGCGGATGCTGGTTTACACCGAAGATAGACACAAGATGTTAGAGTAACTCAACGGGACAGGCAGCATCTCTGGAGAAAAAGGATGAGCGACGTTTCGTGTCTGAAGAAGGGTCTCGACTCAAAATGTCACCCATTTTTCTCCAGGGATGTTGCTTGTCCCGCTGCGTTACTCCAGCTTTTTGTGCCTATTAACAGCACTGATGCTTTCCGATACATTTACACGTAAATGGAACCTTGACCCTGTGTCCAAGTGTGATATGTGGACTATTTCTGGTCATGGAGGTAAAATTGTCATTCTTATTGTTACAGGTGATCAATCTTACCGATCCCCGTGACTTGGCTGATGTGCTGAGCATGCCTGGATTCATTAATGACAACCAGATCCTGACCAGAGTGTTAGTCCTTGTCCAACCCATTGACAAACTGGCAGCATTCATGGACCGATTCAATGAAAGAACCCAAGACGTGAGCAGCAGCTGTTTTTATGTTTCCTGTCATACGTTGTAGTGTTGATCACATGGAGGGGTTTTCAAACAGATAGGGACACCTTAAGTTGTTGTGTGATTTGTGACCCTTGTGTTTGGTCCAGTGCTTCGTAAGCAGAAGGAATAATGATAGGACTGGTCCTGGGTGTGGAGGCTTTGACTGAAAGCACACAGTGCTTGTGGAAGAGAATTTGTAGAATTTACAAGATGTGTTAGTTTTGGAGACACAACATGGAAACAGGCCCTTCGGCCCACCGAGTCCACGTCGACCATTCATCACCCGTTCACACTCCCTACGTATTAGGGGCAATCTTTCAGAGGCCAATCAACCTGCAAACCCACAGGGCATTGGGATGTGGGTGAAAGCCGGAGCACCCATAGGAAACCCATGCTGCCACTGGGAGAATGTGCAAAGTCCACTCAGACAACACCCGAGATCAGGATCCATCCTAGGCTTTAGTTTTAGTTTGACAGATACAGGTAAAGAGGCCCAATAAGCCCGCGCCGACCAACGATCACCTGTTCACCAGTTCTATCCTAAACACTAGGGACAATTTACAGAAGCCAAAAGCTTCAGGTGTCACATCATTCTGTTAAATTGAAGGTGTACAATTTTAACAGAAGCCTGTTTCCTCTCCCTTTGCCAGAGTAAACTCTCAGCCGCTAACCGAGCTGCGATCCTGGAGGGTGTGTGGCCTCTGTTCACCAGCAGTCTGCCTGTGCTCAATGTCACCCAGGTGGATCAATGGCTTCAGTTCAGATTAACTGCATATGTGCCATTCATCACTTCTGCCCTTTTGGCTTCCAACAACAGCCTGAGGATCGACTGCCTTTCCTACCGGAAAATGTAAGTACACCTACGTTGAATGTACATTCCACGGGTAAACCCCTCAAGTGTGTCAGTCATCCCAAGTGATTGGCTTTCTCAGTGCGTTATCTCTGAGGTACAGTCAACTGATTGATTGAAACTGAGCATTGTGTTGAAAAAAAATCCCATGTCTTGCAGGAAGGAACTGCAGATGCTGGTTTAAAGCGTAGTCACAAAATGCTGGAGTAACTCAGCGGGACAGGCAACATCCTGCTTTGACAAAAAGAATGTAGATTTATAAAGGGAATTGTCATGGTGATTTTTGGGTGTGAACTTGAAAGGGTTCCCGCCGGGTCGTGCAGCCAGAAGTTGGCTGTGGATTGGCCGCGAAGAAGCCCGGGTCAGAGCCCGGCCAAGGCCTCGCGGGTCGGCACCATGGAGGCCTCGGGAGAGGACTCGGTAACTTTGTGGACAGCTGGGTGCGGCTGACCCACGGATGAGACGGACACGTGAAGTGGGGTGTCGACTGTGGTGCGGTCTCACGTTGGCGGTGAGATCTCACAGCGGCGGCAGTGAGGTCAACGGCCGATGAGAGCTTGGAGGGATCACCATGAGGGAGGGAAAAGAACAATGGAGGACCTGTCATGGGGGGACCGCCGTGAGGGCAGGGGGGAGGACAAAAGGAGAACCCGACGTGCTTGTTGTAAATTTGTCAGTGCCGTAGGTGGCCGCTATTTGTATACATTGGGTATACCAGCAAAGAATTTCTCTGTGCCTTGTGACGTGACAATAACGTATTCCATCTTTGGTTAAAAAGAATGGGTGTCGTTTCGGGTCTCGAAAAAGGGTCTTTATCCGAAACGTCCGAAGAAGAGACTTGACCAGAAACGTAACCCATTTCTTCTATCCAGAGATGCTGCCTGTCCGCCTGAATTACTCCAGCATTTTGTGTCTATCTCATGTCTTAGTTACTGAATGTGTTACATATCATCGAATGTGAGAGAGGAATGGAGAGTCTGTTTCAGCGGGTATGTGTACAAATCAAGAGTCGTGATTGTTTAATTGTCTGGGACTATCTATAATACACTGGGAATGGAACAGGGAAATTCTTTATTGTTGCAGCTTTACAGCCGCATTAATGCAAGAACACTACAGCTAAATATATAATAAAACATAATACCACAAATGATCATGGATCAACCCATGATTATCCATGGATCACGGACATAGAGAGGATGTTTCCACCAGTGGGAGAGTCTCGGACTAGAGGTCATAGCCTCAGAATTAAAGGACATTCCTTTAGGAAGATGAGGAGGAATTTCTTTAGTCAGTGGGTGGTGAATCTGGGGAATTCTTTGGCATAGAAGGCTGTGGTGAGGAGGGAGAGATAGATTAGCCATGATTGAATGGCGGCATAGACTTGATGGTCCAAATGGCCTAATTCTGCTCCAATCACTTATGACCATATCAATATTAAGACTAGATAACCAGACTCTAATTGAGCAATTTTATACAAAATCCATAGTAGTTTGATGCAGGGTTGTAGTTAGGGTTGTGTGGTTTGGGTCAAGAGCCTGATGGTTGATGAGAAGAAGCTGTTCCTGCACCTGGATCTTATGGTTCTCTGGGCCATGCCTCTTCCCGACAGCAGCAGTGAGATGAGAGCGTGGCTGGGGTGGTGTGGATCTTTGACATTGGCTGCCCTCTTGAGGCAGTGCATCCTGTAGGTCTCTTCAATGGTGGCGAGATCAATACCCGTGATGGACCAGACAATGTCCAACACTATCTCCATCCTCCTTTGTTCCTGGTCATTCTTGGCACTGATCGAGTATCTCTCACCACGTGTACATGTAACGAAACACTGATTGAATGTTACCATTAGATTGTATGGTGCTACACTTTCAGTTCTATTGTCGTGAGTTATATTGTTTTCTTTAGTAACTGTAGTCAAGCTGATGATGATATTCTAAATGTTATTACATTTCTTGAATTTCTCCTTTAGTGTCAGAACATTGAATGCTCCCTACAGTGAACTTACTGCAGACAAACAGAGGGAAATCTATGAGGGCATCAAATCTTATCTCCAGCAAGGTGACGTTACGCTTTCTTGTTGAAAAGCTCCAGAGGTGGAGTTGTTATGACCCGTCGTAGTCAAAGATGGCCCGAGAACCATAAGATCCAGGTTCAAGAACAGCTTATTCTCATCAACCATCAGCAGAGTTCTAGTTGCTCCCCAGGGTACAGAGATTGACTGTCTCCATGCCAACCAGCGATTCCCGTACATTGGCACTATCCTACCCACTAGGGACAATTTACTATTTTTACCGAAGCCAAATTAACCTACAAACCTGTCCATTTATGCACTATGGGAGGAAACCAGAGCACCCGGGGACAACCCATGCTGTCATGGAGCGAATGTACAAACTCCGTACAGACAGCACCCAGAGTCAGGATCAAAACCGTGTCTCTGGCACTGTAAGGCAGCAACTCTGACGCTGTGCCACCATGTCACACTGTAAGATACAGAATGTGGAATATAGTTCTCAGTATTGTAGCCTAACAGTTCCATAGACAATGTCTAATCTCTACAGTGAGGTAGATATCGAGGTGAATGAGACGGTATCCCCACTTATGGAATGTTATTGGGTGACCGTAAACCACTCTGTCTACCTTCTCTTCCCCCTTTACCCCCCATCTACCCCAGACTCACCAATACCCTGACCGTCAACCAGATAAGCTGTGCTTCACCGAAGCAAAGTATGTGATGGTTAGTTAGTTTAATTCTAGTTTAGTTTATTGTCTTGTGTGCCGAGGTGCGACAAAAGCTCTTGTTGCTTGCTATCCAGTCAGCAGAAAGGTAATACATTATTACAATCGAGCCATTTATAGTGTAGAGGTACAATAACGCTTAGTGCAAGATAAAGTCAGTAAAGTCCAATCAAAGATAGTCCAAGGGTCCTCGATGAGGTAGATAATAGTTCAGGACTCTCTCTGGTTGCGGTAGGATGGTTCGGTTGCCTGATACAGCTGGGAAGAAACGGTCTCAGCTGTTGGTCGTGGAAGTGCAATTCCTGCTTGATTGTGGAAATGATGTTCGGCATGACTTTTCATTTTCCACAGAATTAACGTGGAATTATTTTTCTTACAGGTCCCAAGCCCACGTGCTATAATGTTACTGATCCCGCCCTGAACTCCACTGCCTGGTTTGCTCAATATCTGGGGCTTTACATGAATCACATATCCAGGGTGGATCTTCTGTCCTTCTTCAATAATGAATCTGAGGTACATATTCTCCTTTAAACTTTTGATTGGAATTGTCAAACATCGAGTTGCCCGGGTAACCAGCTACTTGTGGAAATCAATTTTGAAAAATGTAACTGGAGATGAAGAGGAGTTTCTTGAGTCAGAGGGTGGTGAATCTGTGAAATTCATTGCCACAGAAGGCTATGGAGGCCGTCAATGGATATTTTAAAGGCGGAGATTGACAGATTATTGATTAGTATGGGTGTCAGGGGTTATAGGGAGAAGACAGGAGAATGGGGTTGGGAGGGGAAGATAGATCAGCCATGATTGAATGGCGTAGACTTGATGGGCAGAATGGCCTAATTCTGCTCCTACATCTTATGAACTTATGAACTATTTCACAAAGCACAAAGTGCTGGAGGAAGTCAGTGGGTCAGGCAGCATCTGGGGAGGGCATGGACAGTCGACAATTCTGGTCGACTCAATTTGGAAGTAAGATCCTAATGTGAAATTCTTGCTCAGGAAGGCTGTCAAAGGTTATATGGAGAAGGCGAGAGAATGGGGTTGAGAGGGGAAAGTAGATCGGCCAGATTGAATGGTGGAGTAGACTGGACGGACCAAATGGCCTAATTCTGCTCCTATTTCTTGCGGAAACGTCGCCTGTATTTTGCTCCCACAGATGCTGCCTGACCCGCTGTGTTCATCCTGCACTTTTCATTTTACTCGGGATTCCAGCATCTACAGTCTCTTATATCTCAAATTTAAGTGTTAGCCTTCCAGAGGTATAAATCCTTGTTAGAAGTAGCAAATAAAGTGGAACTTACAAACCAGTCACATTTCAGAAATCTTTGGATAAGAAAATTGATGGGAGTGCAAAATAAGCTTCAAGTTTGATACAACCACACAATATTCTATTAAACGTCATCTGTGGTTTGGAAGCTTTCTTACAATCCATGTTATCCATCATAGTGTGTTTCACCAACACGAAGCTGAATCTTTATTTCTTTCAAAGATTAGTCATCAAAAGACTTCTTCCAGTTAAATATTTGTAATTTCTTCTCAACCTTGTGCAGATTCAACGATTTGCTGAAAACCCTGAAAACCTGGCACTCTTGGCAAATCTGACATTACCCAGTGAAGTTTCAAAGTTCTACCTCAACTTGCTGGTCAGAAACAACTCTAATGTGACTGTCTTAAGGTAGGTCTTTGACATCATCTCTCCCTGACAGGAGTGAAGCAGTTTAATGTTGTATTGTGAAAAGGCTGGGGGCATTGCGGGTGTGAACAACATTTCTTGATCATCCGGGTTTCCCCTGAGAAGGTGGTGGTGGGTCACTTCCTTAAACCATTCATGATGTGTGGACCAATGTACACAGTCGTCCCAGAGTTGACCACTCTGCCATTTAAAATGGTTTGATTGTCACATTGCATTGCAGTCGATGCCACAATAATCTTGTCACCTTATTTGTAGTCTTGCCTGTTGAGAGGGGCTTCCTTCCTCAAGTTCAAGGCTTTGCATTGTTTTGAGTTTGAAGCTGTAAATAATCCAATTACCAGCAACTGAGAAATATAGAGAGACTAAGTAAAGCCAATTTTCATGAAGGGGCAGCACAGTGACACAGTGGCGGAGTTGCTGCCTTACAGTGGCAGGGACCCAGGTTTGATCCTGACCTCGGGTGCTGTCTGTACAGAATTTTTACGTTTTCCCCGTGACCACGTGGGTTTTCTCCTGTTGCTCCGGTTTATCCCACACTACAAAGATGTGCAGGTTTGTAGGTGAATTGGCTTCTGAAATAGTCAATTGCCCTTCGTGTTTAAGTTAGTGCTCATATACGGGGTGATCACTGGTCGGCGCAGACTCGATGGGCTGAAGGGCCAGTTTCCAAGCAATATCTATAAAGTCTAAAGGTAGTTCCTCTTTCACAGTAAAACTAGATATTAATTGGAAAACTTAGGAACTGATGCAAGTTGGGGGATGATGTGTAAAGTATCTTGATGATTCTTCAAAGTTTGCTTGTGTAACAATTCTATAATAGCTCCAGGGAGGGAGAATACTCCATCTCTGTAAGATTGGCTCACACATTGTGCGACTGGCATCTATCTCTTGCAGCCTCCCAGACTCTCTGTTTTGCTTCATTGACGGTACTTCACTGCCCTTGAGTGGACAGGAAATCTTGTCTGTGATCGAGAAGGTAAACCAAGTGTGTGAGCCTGGTGTGTCCCCGAACACAACTGCCAATGGGACCTCACCCGCTGAAGGTCCGACAGATGAACAGCTTCAGGTGAGAAATACTTCCTGTAAAACATTTTGCTGAAGCAGGTGTTGTGAAAGATGCTCGGTGTTAATGCCTTGCTGTTTGTTCTTTCAGTTGGCGGTAGTTTTAGTGGGCAAAATCGACACCTTTTCAGTCAGCACTTTGAACGCTTTGGGGCAAACCGCAGTCGGACTGTCGCTGTCACAGGTTAACAAAATTGATGGGAACACTCTGGAGCGAGCCCTCCCAAACCTGGGCAGCATCAGAGGCTGGAACATTGGCCAGGCTAATTCCATCATCAACAGGCTACTACAAGACGGTTATCAAGTAAGTTAATGAAAAAAACAGTAATGAATCAATTAGTAACAAGTGAATAAAATGAATGCTCATATTATCTCGAGCCTCTGGTGATTAAGTGAATTTGCTTTACAAGGTTAAAATCTGTATCTGAGCAAAGAATTTTCAAAGAGCTGGATGTAAAGATATTGACTGTGCAACACCACACATTTCTCTGTATTAAATTCCATCAACCATTCCTCAGCCCATTTACCCAACCCATCAAGATCCCACTGCAATTTTTGACAACCATCTTCACTCGTGACATTACCACCCACTTTTGTTTCATCTGCGAACTTGCTAACCATGCCATGTACATTCTCATCCAAATCATAGAAATGAACCCTGCACCAAACCCTGAGGCATACCACTAATCACAGACCTCCAGTCCGGAAAGCAACCTTCCACCATCACCCCCTGTTCCAGTCCATGAAGCCAATTTTCTATCCATTCAGCTACCTTTCCTTGAATCCCATGGGATCTATCCTTCCAGAGCAGCCTACCATGTAGACCCATGCAGAAGCTAAGTTCTTCCACAGCAGTATTTGGTCTTAATGCCAAATGTACAATGGTGCAAGCAATGGGAAGATCAGCCAATATTTTCAGTCATTTCTCACTAAATATTCTCTGACATGGGGAATGGGGGAGGTAATCACAAAATTATGCCACCAATCTTGAAAATGAATTCTTGATAGCATGGTCAATTTGTGACATTTGCCTTTCACTTTTCACCCAGGTCAATGACACGAATAGACTGCTGGGTCTGGGAAGCCTGGTTGTCGGTATTCCCAGCAATGTGTTCCAACGTATTAATCCTATGATATTGATCAATGTCATCGCAAGCAGTAGGTTTGGTGAGGATATTAGAAGTGCACCACAATCTATACGGACGATCTGTGTTCTGCAGGTGAGCAATGGTCACGGGTACAAAACGCGATCTGTTTCTCACGGGCTATCTAGATGTTATCAACGTTAATGCTGTTGTGTGATACCAGTTCTCGTCTTCTCGTAAATTCTATCCTATTTTGTTGTAAATCAGGTGCTGAGAAACGTTAACAACCCAGCTGCCACTGTGAGGAAGATCACATCTGTTCTTGTCCAAGAGATTCCACCTGTGCTGTTAACCTCTAACCTAAGCCTCAGCAACGTCAACAATAAACGGTGGACTCCCAGTCAGGTAGATGATCTGGTTGTTTACAGCAGGGACGACGGCTGTAATGATGGAGATCTCATTGAAACTTACTGAAGAGTGAAAGGCCGCGGTAGAGTAGATTTTTAAGGTGGAGATTGACAGATTTTTGATTAGTACAGGTGTTAGGGGTTACGGGGAGTGGGCAGGAGAATGGGGTTGAGTGGGAAAGATAGACCAGCCATGATTGAATGGTGGAAGAGACTTGATGGGCTGAATGGCTTAATTCTTCTCCTATAATCTATCAAACTTATGAAAGTCAGCTGCTTCATGCCATTGTACGTTAGATGTTAGGAATATTGTCCCATTCATGTTGTGTGAGCGGTGAATGTATGAACACTCCATAACCCTGTTACATTAGTTATTAATTCAAATCGTTTTTTTCCATAGTCTGCCGTTTTCTTTCAAGATGTGGTCAGATCCAACAACAATTTTGAGACGTAAGCAATGCTCTTTTAATTTCTGCCGTTTTTGATGCCTAAATCAGGGTTGCCATGCCTGAGTTCCCAATGTGGCATTGTTGTCCGTCTATTTAGCTTGAGTGTTGATGTCATCATTTGTGCAATTGAGTTGAGTTTGAGCTTTCTCGTGTAGTTTCTAACACAGCCGATGATTTGTGTGACGGCCAATGATTAATCAGTGATTAAACAGGTTGAGGTAGATACAGTCGCACCATTTAATACCTACATGGACAGGAAAGATTTAGAGGGATGGGAGATGGGACTAGCCTAGATGGGGTGACTTGGTATGCATGGACGAGTTGGGTCGAAGGGCTGATATCCATGCAGTTCGACTCTATGATTCTATAAAGAGAAGGGCTGGCAAACAACTTTTCTATGTGGGAAGAAACCGGAGCATTCAGAGGAAACCCATGCAGTTACTGGGAGAATGTGCAAACTCCACACAGACAGTACCCAAGATCAGGATTGAACCTCTGACACTGTGAGGCAGCAGCTCTACCAGCCTCAGGTTGTTGGAGGTGCAGTTGGAGGTGGTGGGATACAGGAAAGACATTGAAAGATAGAGACAAGTTGAGAATTTGGAACTACATTATAAATGATTAGAGAGGCAATTCATATTTTATTTCATTTATTAATCAAAATTTTAAAGTACGTTGAATCATTAAAAAAAAGTGCATTCTGAATTTTTCCTCGCCCATATCACTAAAAGCATCATTAACTCACATTTCTTCGGTGCCGGCCATCCCAGTGAAAATGTACTCAAATAAAGCAAGTTACTTCATGACGTTTCAGATTCTCGCCCTCTGTACTGCAAGGCTTCAGTTGTGGAGCGGTGAAGTCCCTGAACGATACCACTTTTCTTCAACTTGTGCAAGCGATGAAGGGCAAAGGTGCTTCGCTTGATGAAGGGCAGGTGAGAACATTCACAACATTTCCATGTTCATAATGCTGGAGTTCAATTTTGCTGCTGTCTTGGTTTGAAGGTAAACATTAAAGATAGACTGTACAAAGCAATGTCATTCTAATTAGTGAAATGTCCTCAGGGATTCTAAGGCCTTCTTTCCTGTAAATCATAAATTCACAAGGGATAGGAGCAAAATTAGGCCATTCGGCCCATCAAGTCTACTCCACCATTCAATCATGGCTGATCTATCTTTCCCTCTCAACCCCATTCTTCTGCTTTCTCCCCATAACCCCTGACACCTGTACTAATCAAGAATTTATCTATCTCTGCCTTAAAAATATCCATTGACTTGGCCTTCACAGCCAAATCACAATATAGCTTTTAACACCAACGGTTAGAACCAGAAAATATACTTGTTAAGGTACCAGTGCTGTCAATCATACAGAATTAGTATGTGGCAAAACGGAAATGTCAATCAGAAGGCCAAAGTTCACATAAACTTCCTCTAACCTCATTCACTGCATTTGGTGGTCCTGATGTGGACTCCTTTACATCAGCGAGACCAAGCCTAGTCTACAAGTGCATTTCGCCTAACAGTTGTACTCGGTCCGCCAAGGCCTGCTGGATCTCCTAGTTGCTGACCATTTTAACTCCCCTTCCCATTCCCATACTGGATAGGTAACATTATGGGTCGGGGACCCTTCTTCAGATCTTTCAACAGTTTTCTATTATTCATCAACCTCAAAACGACAACTCCACTGTTCAATCAAATGCTGGCAATGGACAACTATAGGATATAGCAATAAATAACCCCAAAATCTAGAATTATGCACTATTGTTCTGAAATTATTGCGACAATGGACACAAAATGACGGAGTAACTCTGCAGGTCAGACAGCATCTCTGGAGAAAAGGGATAGGTGACATTTCGTGGTTCAATGTTCCAAGGTCAGTTTATTGTCACATGTACCAGTTAGGGTACGGTGAAATTTGAGTTACCATGCAGCTATACTAAGTGAACAGCAACTAGACACACAACCACATAAAATTTAACATAAACGTTCACCACAGCGGATTCCACATTCCTCACTGTGATGGAAGGCAATATAGTTCAATCTGCTTCCTCTTTGTTCTCCCGCGGGCAGGGCAATCAAACCATCCGCAGTTGAGACCCTTCTTCAGACTAGGAGTCAGGGAACGGGAAACTAGAGGTCTGGGAAGGTATGGAACAAAGCAAAGCCTGCAAAGATGACTCAGGAAAGGTGGAGCCCACAATGGTCCATTGTTGGCTGGGGACGAGATGATAACAAAGGAATACAAGCGGTGATTTTAGCAAGAAGACTAGAGTGGAGGAGAGATGGAGAGAGAGGGGTTACATGAAGTTAGAGCAATCAATATTCATGCCACTGGGTTATTAGCTGCCTAAGTGACTGGAATGTCACCTATTACTTTTCTACGGAGATGCTGCCTGACCATCTGTCACTCCAACGTTTTGTGTCTATCTTCAGTGTAAACCAGTATCTGCAGTTCCTTCTTACACATTTTGTCTGAAATTATTGCGTCCCTTTTCAGCTTGTCTGTATATCGGCTAGACTACCGTCTGATAGGTCACAGCTCCTTTTGGACACCTTGCCTGTGGACACCCTTCTGTTTTTCAAGTAAGTTATATTTTGCCAATTGTTGTAATGAATAGAGCTTTGACCATGTTCTCCAACAACCATTGAATGTAATTTACTCAAGGATATAACTGCATGATGCTGACCCAGATTGTCCAGTTTACCCATAATCGTGGTCATTCTCCTCGGTGGCATGGAGAAAATCAACAATATCATAGTGAATATTATATAAGAACTACATCTCTTAATACTGCACATCCAAGTTTTTTTTGACAGTGTGGGAACAAGGAGAAAAAAAGTAGGTGAAGTATTAAGTGTAAATTGGGTATTGAGGAGTTCCAATGCCTTAATATAATCCGATGTTACTCATAGAGTTATAGATCTTATATAGCATGGAAACAGGGCATTTTGCCCATCTTTCCCATACCAACCAAGTTGGCACACTGGGCTAGTCTCATTTACCTGTATTTGGCTCATATCCCTCTAAGCCCTTCCTATCCAAGTCTTTTCAAAGTCCTAATTGAACCCACTTCTATAGCTTCCTCTTCTTGTTTCATTTTGTAGCTCTGCAGACTTCAGAAGTTCTCTCAACTGCCAAGATTTCTTCAGATTAGTCGGGAAATCCAACATTGACATCTTGCAGAAAGGATCGGCAAGAAGGCGGAATATTTTGAATGATGCCAAAGCTTGTTTGGTAAGGACAAAATGCTCAGCAATTCAAGTTGGAGATTGTTGAAAACGATGTGTTCCGAGATAATAATGACTGCAGACTTGGACAATGCAGGAATGTCTTCTTGCTCTTTATAGATATTGAAAGAATGAGGATGGTTCTTCCAGGGGTGGCTTTCCAAGACAAACATAAGTGAATAAGCACAGTCGCAATAACATTGTTCTTAAATGTCAGTTATGTCTGTCTCGACTTTTCTTTGATCTATTTACTGTAACAATAACCAGTGCTTTCCTTATGACGGTACGGCATAATAGCACCTCTAAAAAGCTCAACATTATTATTTTGTTTATTATTTGTGCACACTGGCACCTCTTTATGTAAAAGCAAAGCTCTGTTCAAAGCAAAGTAACAATTCAATAATCTTCACAATTCACTTTCAGATTTCCTCACTGGAATATTTATTTCCACTTTTCCACTGCACAAAAAGAGAGCAAGGCAGAATAGTGGGAATTAGACCAGTCTGACTTTGGTGGTTGGTAAGATTTTAGAGTCCACTAGACCAAGTGGACCCGTCGGGCCCAAACTTTTCCTGCATTGGTGCAGCACCCTCTCCTCCCCCCTCCGCACCTCCCCCCCTCTCCCCTCCCCCTCCCCCTCCCCCCTCCCCCTTAAGACCACAAGAGGACCATAAGAGGAATAAGTTGTTAGTGAGTCTGGTGGTGTGGACTTTCGAGCTTCTGTATCTTCAGCCAGACGAGCAGGGAGAAGAAGGAATGACAAGTGTGGAATAAGTCTTTGATTATGTTGGCTGCTTTTCCAAGGCAGCCTGAAGTGTAGATGGAATCAACGGTGGGAAGTTTGGTCTGTGAACTGTTTTTCATTTGTATGGGGAAATATATCTGCTGCTGAACTTACACTACTGATTTTGCTTAAAAATTCAGGGAATTACTGGCAGAAATCTAAGGAAGGAAAATGTGATGATACTGGGCAGATTGGTCTGTGACCTCGAAGGTTCCGTTATAAGTGAATCTGACATTTCGGTTTTGGATGCGTTGAGGTTTTGCACCTCATTTGGAAACGATCAGAAGAAAGCCATTGAAAATCTGCTAATAAATGGAACCACAAAATACGGGTACTCGTAAAATATCTATATATGTGTCTACCGTATTGACTGAAGTCCTAATTTCATGTTTCATTATTTCTAGTAGTACAGTTTAATTTATTGTTTATTGCGGAATTCTCTGCCTCAGTGGAATTCTCTGCCTCAGAAGGCAGTGGAGGCCAATTCTCTGAATGCATTCAAGAGAGAGCTAGATAGAGCTCTTAAGGATAGCGGAGGTCAGGGGGTATGGGGAGAAGGCAGGAACGAGCTACTGATTGATAATGATCAGCCATGATCACATTGAATGGCGGTGCTGGCTCGAAGGGCCGAATGGCCTACTCCTGCACCTATTGTTTATTGTCTATTGTCTACATGTACCGAGGTGAGTGAAAAGCTTTTGTTGCGTGTGGTCCAGTCAGTGGAAAGACAATACATGATTAAAATCGAGCCATTTACAGTGTATTGATACATGATAAGGGAATAATGTTCAGTGCAAGGTAAATAATAATAATATATTCCTTTATTCGTCCCGCACCGGGGAAATTTACAGTGTTACAGCAGCAAAGTGGACAGCAAGAGAGCAAGAGATCATTCATTATAAATAAAAGATACATAAATTGTCATCAGTTTTCTGTGTGTTCTTAGCTGTTATTGTTGACTCGTCTGCTGAGAGCAGTGCTGCTTGTGCAGTCTCACAGCAGCGGGAAGGAAGGACCTCCTATCTCTCCTTCACGCACTTGGGGTGAAGGAGTCTGTCACTGAAGGAGCTACTCAGTGCAGTGACAGTGTCCTGCATGGGGTGGGAGTCGTTGTCCAGCAGCGATATTAGCTTTGCCATCATCCTCCTCTCTCCCACCACCTGCACTGAGCCGAGGGGGCAACCCAGGACAGAGCTGGCCTTCCTGACCAGCTTGTCGAGTCTCTTCCCTTCCGCCGCTGGGATGCTGCTGCTCCAGCAGACCACTCCATAGAAGATGGCCGATGCAACCACCGTGTTGTAGAAGGTCCTTAGTAGTGACCCCTGCACTCCAAAGGACCTGAGTCTCCTTAGCAGATAAAGTCCGCTCTGGCCCTTTCTGTATAGAGCATCGGTGTTTTCAGTCCAGTCCATTTTATTGTTGAGGTAGACACCCAGGTTCTTATAAGAATCCACCCTCTCGATGTCCATTCCCTGGATGTTCACCGGTGTCGGGGGGACCTGGCTGCGCCTGCGGAAATCTACCACCATCTCCCTGGTTTTCCCCGCGTTGATCCGGAGGCAGTTCCACTGGCACCAGTCCACAAACTCCTTGATCAGTTCTCTGTAAGCCCTGTCCTCGTCGCCCGCGATGAGGCCGATGATGGCAGAGTCGTCAGAGGGGGCAACGTCCAATAAAGCCAGTAAAGTCCAATTTTGCAAGGAGGTTTGTAAATACCATCTAAGTGCTGATACGATGTAATCTCCTTTAGAAAGAAAAGAAAATACTAATCTGTTCATTTACTTCACTGGTTGTAAAACAATCAACAAATCATTTTAGTGCAGGTACACGTTAACCTCGTGCATTTATTTATCAGGATGGCAGAATGAGAATAAGATTAATTTTATATTTTTTTTAAGTCTCAGAATTTTTTAATCACCTCTTGGAATTCTGCAAATTACTTTTGATGTTTATGTTTAGTTTGGAGATTCAGCATGGGAACAGGCCCTTCGGCCCATCGATCACCCATTCACATTAGTTCTATGTTATCCCACCTTCTCATCCATTCTCGACACACTAGGGGCAATTTACTGAGGCCAATTAACCTACAAACCTGCACGTCATTGCGATGTGGGAGGAAACTGGAACAACCGGAGGAAACCCACGCGGTCACTGGAAGAATGTACAAACTCCACACAGACAGCACCCGAGGTCAGGATCGAACCCGGGTCTCTGGTGCTGTGAAGCAGCAGCCCTATTGGTGCTCCACTGTGCCACCCTATCTAATAGTAACACCTACATATCCAAAGGTTTTTCCAAATCAGGAACATAAGTAAACATCAGTATCCTCCACTTCAAAAATCTTACCTCTTTGATATTTTAGTTCCACAATACTTAGAATAGTTTAGAAAATAAATTATTCAGATTCTGTCAAGAACAGGCAGCGATGATTAATGGTGGAGCATATTTTGGTGCATTCGCTTGGTGAAAATTTCCTCTTTTTTTGACAATACCAAGTAAATGGAAGACGTAAACTATGATATAAGTTTTATTAACCTGTGAAGATTCTTTTTAATTTTGATATCTTTCCCGCAATCTCAAAGAATATGAAGTGAGTTCTGTGGGAATTTGAAAGAGTTTGGATTGAAATTTTAAAAATAATTAAGATGCTGGCAATGTGAGATAAAAACACAAAATGCTGCATTTTATGCATTTACTATTATGTCATTTGGGTTTTTGGTTTTATAATTTCAAAGGTTTCATGTAATTTATATAATCTCAGGAATGACTAATATGAGGATCTTAATTGTATTTCATTATCCCTCAAAACTCTGGTGCATAGAAGTCAGTTACTAATTTGCTACTCACAGTGAGGTGAGACACAAAATGCTGGAGTAACTCAGCGAGACAGGCAGCATCTCTGGAGAGAAGGAATCAGCGACCCGAAACGTCACCCATTCCTTCACTCCAGAGATGCTGCCTGTGCTGCTGAGTTACTCCCGCATTTTGTGTCTATCTTCGGTTTTAACCAGCATCTGCAGTTCCTTCCTGCACTTACTGTGAGGTATTTTTTAATAATGAACTTTCTTCTTTGTAGTCTTCCTTCATCATGGTCATCGACGACATTTCAAAATCTGGGATATCTTCCTTTGACATTCACAAACAACACTTTGGGGCAAGTGGATAAGGTATGTTTGAAAATGGATTAGTACATCTAAATTTGTGAGAAAATAACCAGGTTAACTTCTAACCATAGACTGGAACATGGTTCAGCTGAAGCTTTGTCATAAGAATCGCTTCATGATACAAATTTGAGTTGAGTTGAGGATTTGAATTTAGGAGCAAGGAGGTCTACTGCAGTTGTATAGGGCCCTGATGAGACCGCACCTGGAGTATTGTGTGCAGTTTTGGTCTCCTAATGTGAGGAAGGACATTAGTGCTATTGAGGGAGTGCAGCGTAGGTTCACCAGATTAATTCCCGGGATGGCGGGACTGACATATGATGAAAGAATGGTTTGACTAAGCTTATATTCACTGGAATTTAGGACGAGAGGGGATCTACTAGAAACATATAACATTCTTAAAAGATTGGACAGGCTAGATGCTGGCTTGAGGGTCCGAATGGCTTACTCCTGCACCTATTTTCTATGTTTAAATCTCACCAGTCTTGTTGAAACAAGGAATTGCAGCAAAATTCTTGTTGAAACAAGGAATTGGTTTACAAAACAAAGACACGGGGTGCTGGAATAGTTTAGTGGGTCAGGCAGTAGTTTACTGTACATCGTGTTGTTACTTGCGAGCAAAGCACCAAGGCAAATTCCTTGTTTGTATACATACTTGGCTAATAAAATTTATTCAATTCAAAAAATTTATTCAATCCCTGGAGAACACTTTTGGTGGGACCCTTCACCATTGTTCGTCCCTTTTCAGTTTTTATAAGTGATCGGAGCAGAATTAGGCAATTCGGCCCAAGTCTATCCCGCCATTCAATCATGGCTGATCTATCTTTCCCTCCTAATCCCATTCTCCTGCCTTCTCTTCATGACCCCTGACATTCGTCTGTTTCTTCCAATCTGGTTCCCTTGTTCTCTCTATCCTCCTGTTCTCCTTCTCCTCAGCCACCGCCCTGAGCTCATTATCCTACTGTAATCTCCTAAAACAACCCAATCTTCTGATCACCCTCACAATCTAATTCACCTCCCCACTTTTATCATCTCTCCAACTTCATTCCCTTCCCTTCCTTCAATTCTCCTCCATCTGCCAAGGGAGGCAAAGCCTATTCCACGATTCACCATGCTCAAGTTTGATTTATTTTTAGCGATACAGCGCAGAAACAGGTCCTTCAGCCCACCGAGCCTGCGCTGACCAGCAATCTCCCTGTACACTAACACTATCCTACGCACTAGGGACAATTTTACCGCAGCCAATTAAGCTACAAACCTGTACGTCTTTGGAGGAACTGGAGCTGCTGGAGAAAACTCATGCGGTCACAGAGAGAACGTGCAAACTCCATACAGACAGCACCCACAGTCAGGATTGAACCTGGGTCTTTGGAGCTGTAAGGCTGCAACTCTACCACTGTGCCATCCCAAAACTATCCACTTTTGCACTTGGTTGATTGTAACAATTTAGACCCAAGCAGCCTTTTACTTTGTTGTCACCACATGATATGCATGTTGACGTATTTCTAACCGGAATTTCATCCTGATGGTATACTGCAAACCTGAGACATAGAATTGCTAATAAATATTGTGAATGAATATCTGGAGAATCAGAATAAAATGGAGAAAGTAAATAGACAGTGAAATGAATTATCACATGATGTTGAGGTGAGAAAATGCACCCAAAAGGAAATAGAAACAAGGAACTGCAGGTGCTGGTTTACAGAAGCAAAAAAACACAAAGTAATGGAGGAACTCAGCAGGTTAAGCAGCATCTCTGGAGACATGGATATGTGACCTTTGGGGGCGGGACCCTTCTTCAAACTGATTCCAGAAGAATATATTGTAGTATAAGATCCAGCAGATTCTACAGAGTTAGAACACAGGTACCAGGAGAGAGGTTGTTCCATAAATTATATGAAGATAGACACAAAGTGTTGGAGTAAGTGAGCGGGACAGGCAGCATCTCTGGAGAGAAGCAATGGGTGACAATTCGGGTCAAGACCCATCTTTGATGTAAACCAGCATCTGCAGTTCCATTCTTTGAAATTATATGAAATTAGAATTGGATAAGCCCTGTCCTTGTGCACCAATGTGGTCACTAATGGAGGTGCAAACTGATACTGGGATATTGGTGGAATGGATTGGTACATTTTTACAATGCGTTTTTAAATAATATTTTCATGCTCATTTTCCACTGGCAATTCAGGGGTATTGTCCATTTAGATGTTTGATGAGACTCTTCAGCTTTTCCTATTCTTCTCCACGCAGTCTGTCCTTTTTGAAGCTCTGCCGAGATTTATCAAGAAGGTCAAAAGAATGAGACCTGCCGGCGAGGTGGTGATATTGATCAACCAGTTCAATTTGCGAGGAAGATCGAACATTGCAGCAAGTATGTAAACAGCATAAGTGTACAAATACAAGTGTACAAGTGTGTGCTTGACAGCACAAGTGCTAAGTGTATGTATGTGTGTGCTTGTGTGTATATGTTTATATATTTATTTTTATATATATATATATATATATATATGATACTTTAATTGTCACATGTGACAATTCACAGTGAGATGCTTTGTTTTGCATACCTAGGCATACAAAGAGTCACCATGTAAAGGGTGTCGACAAAGTTACAAAGTACCTCTTTTTATATTTACACGCTCATACGTATGAGTATATGACCACACATCACAAATGAGTGATATGGTCGTACAACTAATCTGTTACTATGCAGGTATTCCTAGCAATGATTTGCAGACAGTGATCAATTTACACCATGACTGCTGGAAAAATTAAATTCAATCAAATACATTCATAGAGTCATGCAGCATGGAAACAAATCCTTCGGCCCTACTTGCCCACAACAAACAACATATCCCATCTACACTAGCCCCACCAGCCTTCTTTTGGCCCATATTCATCTAAACCTGTCCTATCCATGTACCTGTTTCTTAAATGTTGTGATGGTACTTGCCTCAGCTACCTCATCTGGCAGCTCGTTGCATACGCCCACCTCCCTTTTGTGAAAAAAGTTGCATCTCAGGTTCGAGAAATGTAAACTTCACGAGTCAAGGCTGCTTAACTGTCTTATCAGTTTCAGCCAAACGGAAATATTACAACTAACAGAGGTTTGTATTTGCAGTCTGTACAGAGGGAGTGATAGGTCCCGAGGACATCAGTGACCTGACGCCTGCAATCTACAATGCGGCCCAGTTGGACATTTGTTTGAGTGATGCTGTGCTGAAAGATAATGTTCTCCAACTGGGATCTCTTGCCTTTGATCAAACACAGCTGAAAGTGCTGAAAAACAGACTACTGCAAGTGAGTAGGCATTGTAAAAATGCTATTTCTGTGATGTCTTTCACAGCTTCAAGACAAATTAACTAGCTGAGTTTAGTTTATTGCCGCCTGTACTGAGCTACAGTGGAAAGTGTTTGTTGTGTGATTAAAAACAATACAGGATTACAATCGAGCCATCCACAGTGTACAGGTACATGATAAAGGGAATAATGTGAATAATGTTTAGTGCAAGATAAAACTAGTAAAGTACGATCAAAGATAGTCCGAGGGTTTCCAATGAAGCAGATAGTAGTTCAGGATTGCCTGAGTTGCCTTAATGGTAGGATGGTTCAGTTACCTGATAATAGCTGGGAAGAAACTGTCCCTGAATCTGGAGGTGTGCATTTTTACACTTCTATACCTTTTGCCCAATGGGAGAGGGGAGAAGAGGGAGTGGCCAGGGTGTGACTCATTCTTGATTATGCTGCTGTCCTTGACGAGGCAGCGTGAGGTATAAATGGAGTCAATGGAAGGGAGGTTAGTTTGTGTGATGGTCTGGGCAATGTTCACAATTCTCTACAGTTTCATGCAATCTTGGATGGAGCTGTTCCCATACCATGCTGTGATGCATCCCGGTAAAATGCTTTCTACGGCATATTTGTGGCTGATTTTTGAACTTTACGAACTTTATTAAATATATTGAAAATGTATAAAAATTTACAGTACGAAACGTCAAAGACTAGAGGGCAGAGCTTTAATTGTCATTGGTGCCTACGTTTGGGGGTAGAGGGATTGGACAGACTTGCATTATTTTCTCCAGAATGCTGGAGGTTGAGGGGAGACCAGATGTTTCTCAAAATAAAGGTTTGCCCATTTAAGCTTGATAGAGTGATAGAGTCATACAGCGCGGTAACAGGCCCTTCGGCCCAACTTGCCCATACCGGCCCAACTTGCCCATACCGGCCCAACTTGCCCATACCGGCCAAACTGCCCATACCGGCCAAACTGCCCATACCGGCCAAACTGCCCATACCGGCCATACCAGCTACACTAGTCCCACCTGCCTGCCTTTGGCCCATATCCCTCTAAACCTGCCCTATCCTGTAACTGTCTTAATTGTTTCTTAAATGTTGCAATAGTCCCTGCCTCAACTACCTCCTCTGGCAGCTCATTCCATCCACCCACCACCCTTCGTGTGAAAACGTTACCCTTCAGATTAAACCTATGTCCTCTGGTACTCTGGGCAAGAGACTCTGTGTGTCTACTCGATCTATTCCTCTCATGGTTTTATACACCAAGGATGTACATCCTTATTTCTCTTTCAATCCCAGAGTGCTATGTTTGCTGATTCATGATACATATTCAAGGCTGAAGTATATTTTGGATGTGGGGCTAATTAAGGATAAAGGATCAACTAATTGAGGCCACTGATCAAATCATTAATGAGGGACCATGCAGACCAAGTATACAGAGTACGTCGACTACACGAAATGATTATTTTATTATCTTGCATTTTCTGAAATAGATCTATCGCAATGGACTCCCGGAAAGCCAGGTCCAACTGTTGGGCAACATCTCCATTGTGTTTAATGCAACGGAAGTCAGTAGCTGGAATATCACTCGAGTGGAGACACTCGGTGCACTAATGAAGCAGCCGCTTGAAAACACAATGGTACGAAAACCAGGAAAATATAAATGCAAACATTTTGCCGTCTACAGACATAGGATGATGTAATCTGGGAGATAGTTTTCTAAAATGTGACATACTTGGGACTTTGTTAGTAGAAATGTGTAGGAAGGAACTGCAGATGCTGGTTTACACTGAAGATGGACACAAAATGCTGGAGTAACTCAGTGGGTCAGGCTGCATCTCTGGAGATGGAATGGGTAACGTTTCAGGTCAAGACCTAGCACACAGCTAATAATTGCCTGTTTCCTTTATCATCATTGCTTTTTTGCATATATTTCATTCATTTGTTTTATATCTCTCTACGTCACCATCTATATCTCTCATTTCCCTTTCCCCTGACTATCAATCTGAAGAAGGGTCTCGACCTGAAATATCACCCATTCCTTCTATTGAGTGATGCTGCCTGTCCCGCTGAGTTACTCCAGTATTTTGTGTCTATCTACATTGTTAGTTGAAATTGATTTGCAACCAGCTCCTTGCAATAAGGTAGAGTTTATGGGTACTGGGAATGGGCAAAATAGTACATTGAGAAAACGTGCACAAAATGGTACATGGAGTACAATCAATTTGAGCTAATGAGGGTCATTTACCAATGGATATTTTTAAAAGAATAATTCCATCCTAAACATTTTATTTAATGTTTCAGAAATGTCAGGAACAAACATCAAAAATCACGCTAATTATTTCTATTTGACAATGAGTAAACTAGTGGGCAGCACGGTAGCACAGCAGTAGAGCTGCTGCCTCACAGTGCCAGAGATCCGGGTTCAATCCTGATTACAGATGCTGTCTGTGCAGAGTTTCTTCATTCTCCCTGTGATTGCGTGGGTTTTCTCTAGGTGCTCTGGTTTCCTCCTACTTTCCAAAGACTTACAAGTTTGCAGGTTAATTGGCTTCTGTAAATTGTCCCTGGTGTGCGGGATGCGGAAGTGGGATAACATAGAACTAGTGAATGGGTGATCAATGGTCGGCACGGACTCGGTGGGCCGAAGGGCCTGTTTCCACTCTGTATCTCTAAACTAAACTAAACTAACAGTGCTCTTCAAATATTCTTCAAACAGGTCAGATCCATTATTACAAGATTTCTCCAGTTAGACGGTAATCTAAATGCAGTATCTTTGAAAGGCATTGGTGGAGCCAATTTGTGCTTTTTGGACCAAGAAAAACTGAAGACCATTTCAAACTTGACGTAAGTATCACATCTTTTAATTATAAGTTTTCTGATAATGCCATCTGCACAAAACTTGGTCTAAATAGCAACTCGTGCAAGTAAATATGCAGCAATGAAGAGCCACCTTATAATCCAACTTTGTGGCTCTCATTATCTCTGTTGCCCCATGGATGGGAAAGGTTTGCAGGGGTATGGGTCAGTGTAGACATGTGCGGCTAGCTTGATTGGGCAACTTGGTTGGCGTGGGGCCAAGGTGCTGTTTCCATGATGTATAGCTCTTTGAATCCTGTGTCATTTAAAATTATTCCAGTTTTCACCAGCATGAAGTAGAACGACTCTCACATCTGCAATTATAATTTATTTCTGCAAGCCTTTCTCCTCCTTATATATGCATTGGGCGGGCAAGGAGAGGGACAATGTTTCGCTGGTGATGGAGGCGATGGCTGCAACAAGCCTTCATGGTTAGCTGGAGCTGCATCTTTGGAAATGGCACCAAAACCTGGCGACTCTTGCATATGGATTCAGTGGGCTGTTTCTATGCATTATGTACTTAACTGGGAGTGTACTTATGTTTGACAATAATCCTACTGATCTGTATGGGCGGCACAGTGGCGGAGTTGCTGCTTTACAGCGCCAGAGACCCGTGTTTGATCCTGACTTCGGGTGCTGACGGTATGGAGTTTGCACGTTCTCCCTGTGACTGCGTGGGTTCTCTCCGGGTGCACCGGTTTCCTCCCACATTCCAAAGATGTACAGGTTTGTAAGTTAATTGGCTTTGGTAAAATTGTAAATTGCCCCTAGTGTGTTTTGGGATAGTGTTAGTGTGCGAGGATCGCTGGTCGACATGGACACAGCGGGCTGAAGGGACTGTTTCCACACTGTATCTCTAAACTAAACTAAACTGAATGCAAAAGAAGAATTTCACTGTACCTTGCGACAGGTAATAAGAAAGGAACCATTGAACCACTGAGTCACTCACTTGTACCTTCCCTCCACAGGGATGCTGGAGCATTGGATCTCTCTACATGTTCACAGCAAAAGAAACGTTTACTTTACGACTCAGCCTTAACCACTCTGAGCTCCCAAAGACATGACCCAATACCCTTCTTTCAGCTGATAAAGGCATATGTTGGTAGGTTAAAACGTTTTTGTTTTATATGCATAATTGTCTGTATTTGTGCACATTTTTGGTGACAAAAATGTGCCGGTGTGTTCCATTAATAAACATGTGTGTCACATGGATGGAAAAAAAGTTCCTTGTGCCTTCATTTTACTGCTCCACGACAAAATCTCCTAATCTGAGGAAATAATTCTCCTCCTTCCCATGGGAGTTCTGTGCGACCTTCTCTCATGGCTACTCCTCTGTAATTCATTCCTCAATCAGATTAGATCCATTATTAAATGGAAACAGGTTCTTCGGCCCACCGAGTCCACGCTTTCCTGCTCTCTGACCCCCAGAGATGCTGCCTAACCCGTTGAGTTACTCCAGCACTCTGTGCTTTTATTTGTAAACCAGCATCTGCAGTTCCTTGTGTCAATGACTTTAAAAATGCATGTTCCTTATGTAACCCTTCAGTAAACCCTTCAAAGTAAACCCCTCAAAGTAAATCAAACCCTTCAAAGAGTTCCATTAATGCTTGCGTTCCCTCTCTTTGTCCCTCCTCCACCCTGATCCTCTTGCTAATTTCACTGTTTGAATTCCTTCGTTATCACCTCATCCCCAGCCAACAATGCACCATTGTGGGCTTCACCTTTTTCTCTGCTTTATTCTGTACCTTCCCATACCTCTAGTTTCCCCCTCCCCGACTCTCAGTCTGACGAAGGGTCTCGACCCGGAACGTCACCTATCCTATTTCTCCAGCGATGCTGCCTGGCTCGCTGAGTTACTCCAGTGTTTTATGTCTTCCTAGGGTACTACTTTACTCTTCCCTTCACCTCCGTTAATATATAGTTTACTGTCTTTGCCCAACTCTCTACGTGCAGCTAGAAAATGTTTCTCTTTTCTTCAGGTGGTGCCCGAGCTGATGATTTGAGGTTCCTGGCAAATAACAGCGTTAACATGGACTTTGCCACCTTCAGAGGGTTGGATCCTGAGGAAGTCAAGGTGTGTACAGACTACCTGTGTCCTTAATGCATTATCATTGTCATGGTTACAGTTTCATAACTTCATATTTCAATCTCTGTTTATTAAGTCAACTCTCTAATTCCTCAATAATTTTCTTGATTGAGCATAATTAAGCTTAACATAAATAGACACAGAATGCCAGAGTAACTCAGCGGGAAAGGCAAAGCATCTCTGGAGAAAAGGTGCCGTTTTGGGTCGTCAAACTGACCCAAAACATCACCTATTCCTTTTCTTCAGAGATACTGCCAGACCCACTGAGTTACTCCAGCATTTTGTGTCTATCTTCAGTGTAAACCAGCATCTGCAGTTCCCTCCAGTATCCATTTCCCTCCACAGATGCTGCCTGACCCGTTGAGTTCCTCCAGCACTGTTTCTGCATCATCTTGCTTTGCAGTGAATTGTCAGCAATTCAATGAAACTCACAGTGCATCACTCAAGACCACTTGAGTTGCCTTCTTAGTTTATTGTCACGTGTACCGAGGTACAGTGAAAAGCTTTTGTTGCGTGCTAACCAGTCAATGGAAAGACAATACACTCTGAGTGTTATTGAGTTGCTGGCAATTTGCTGCATAGCTAACGAGTGTAGCAAAGTGTGTTTTGCCCAAAATTCCAGCATCTGCAGTTCTTTGTGTCTCCACTTTGATCTTCATCCATTTCGCCCTATAAAATCAATGTCTCAATAAGATGCAAAGTCTTTTAGGTTGTGGTCGTTCATTAAATGTTTATTTGCTTTCAGAGACTGAGTGCTGATACTCTGATCAATTTACTTGGAGTTTACCTTCCAACTCTACAAAGCGGAGTGAACGAAACAGTGGTGATAGTTTGGGTGGCTTCACACCCCGCGTCTGAAGTGAGGAGACTTGGGCTGACAGGAGGTATTCCAGACAACACATCAGGTACAGTGCTTACTATCAGTCAAATTTCAAAACCTTCATTAAGTTTCGACAAAATTCCAACTGATGAAATAAGATGATAAAAGTCACTTGGACAGGTACATGGATAGAAAAGATGGGGCTTTGCAGGGATATGGGCCAAACGCGAGCAAATAGGACTCGCTTAGATGGGGTCGGCATGGCTCTATTGGGCCAAAGGGCCTGTTTCGTGCTGTTTGACTCAACGATGGCGCAGCGGTAGAGCTATTGCCTTACAGCACCAGAATCAGGGGTTCTTTCCTGAATACGGGTGCTGTCTATATGGAGTTTGTGCATTTTCCATGTCTCCACATGGGTTTCCTCCGGGTGCTCCGGTTTCCTCCAAAGACATACAGGTCTGTAGGTTAATTGGCTTTGCTAAAAATTGTAAATTGTCCCTAGTGTGTAGGATAGTGCTAGTGTGCGGGGTGATCGCTGGACTCGGCGGGCCGAAGGTTTGGTTTCCACGCTGTATCTCTAAAGTCTAAAGATAGTTAATAGAGTCATTGAGTCATACAGCACGAAACAGGCCCTTTGGCCCAATAGATCCATGCCGACCCCATCTAAGCGAGTCCCATTTGCCCGCGTTTGGCCCATATCCCTGCAAAGCCCCATCTTTTCTATCCATGTACCTGTCCAAGTGACTTTTAAATTCAGTCTTAGTATCTGCCTCAACTAATTCCTCTGGCAGCTCGTTCCAGATACCCTCCCCCTTCTGCATGAAAAAATCTCTCCTCGAGTTTGTATTAAATTTTACCCTTCTGTATTTAAACATATGTCCTTGTATTCTTAATTTCCCTACCCTGGGTAAAGGTTCTGTAGTTTTGGCTGTGTTGCCATTTTGTGCAACTTGCACATTTTGATCATTAATGGTATATGAGCTATAGATGCCAAATACCATTAGGGTTGTGATGAATACTTAACAGGCCAAATTACATTATTTTAACCCGTCGTTATATAGAATAATACATATCAAATTTCAGGTGTAGACTTATTGTGTTGCAGAATTTGGGTGATCTTATCAAAACAAATAGCGCAGTGGTAGAGTTGCTGCCTCACAGCATCATAAACCCTGGTTCGATTCTGACTACGGGTGCTGTCTGTACAGAGTTTGTACATTCTCCCCGTGAACTGAGTGGATTTTCTCCTGGTGCTCTTGTTTCTTCCCACACTCCAAAGACATATAAGTTTCTAGGTTAATTGGCTTTGGCTTTAAAAAAAATTGTCCCTAGTGTGTGTAGGGTAGTGTTAGTGTGCGGTGATAGGTGGTCAGCGTGGATTAGGTGGGCCGAAGGGCCTGTTTCCGCGCTGTTGCTCTACATTAAACTAAATGTAATATTTCAGGATGTTTCCAGTATTGGATAATTATGAGTGTCATTTATCATAATGATGTGATTTAATCATGTTTATAATAATGAAATCCGGAACACCTTTTAACATTGTTTTCTTTTTCTTTTCAGTACCTCAAGTTGATGATACAGTAAGAGACTTTGTCTTTTCAGAATGTCAATTGTTTTAACTTAATTTTGTATTGAGTTTTATAGTTGTAGCTCTTATCTACATACCTGTTATTTTTAAATTTGCATGATTAAGAAAAAGTTATTGATTTAATATTTGTTCATGACTTCCAACAATATTTACCAGTTACCTCCATTGTGTAAATGTAAAATGCTTTAGTCTCAAATACTTATCTTATTTTCTATTCCTCAGCCAGGTAATGCTATAGTTAATGGTAAGTGTATTTTCCACATTGTTTTACAACTTCATCCATTCTAGTATTTTCACAAGTTCAAAAGTTACAGGAGTAGAATTAAGCCATTTGGCCCATCGAGTCCACTCTGCCATTCAATCATGGCTGATCTCTACCTCCTAATCCCATTTTCCTGCCTTCTCCCCATAACCCTTGACACCCGTTCTAATCAAGAATTTGTTAATCTGCCTTAAAAATATCCACTGACTTGGCCTCCACAGCCCTTTATGGCAATGAGTTCCAAAGATTAACTACGCTCTGATGAAAGAAGTTCCTCCTCACCTCCTTTCTAAAAGAATACCCTTTAATTCTGAGACTATTACCTCTGGTCCTAGACTCTCCCACCAGTGGAAACATCCTTTCCACATCCACTCTATCTATGTTTTTCATGACTCTGTAAGTTTCAATGAGGTCCCCCCTCAATCTTCTAAATTCCAGCGATTACAGCCCCAGTCTTGTAAACCTTGTCTGTACCCTCTCCAAAGCCAGCAAATCCTTCCTCAGATAAGAGGCCCAAATTTGCTCACAGTACTCCAAATGCGGCCTGACCAGCACCTTATAGAGCCTCAGCATTACATCTCTGTTTTTGTATTCCATTGAATTTGCCTTCCTTCCTACCGATTTGACTTGATTTCAATTTGTGTATAATAATTATGCTTTTGTTTTTAATTTCTCAAACAGAAACTACCCTGTGTAAAACAATAAACAGGTAGGAATTTAAGAAAAATTATCTCTTGTCTTGCTTCATTTGAGTCCCAATTTCACTGACTCCATCAATGTGTTTGTGTGTGGTTTCCCCCGACATGAATGATACTCAAAATATTTAGTGCATAATATTTAGAAATCATAGAGTCATGCAGCGTGGAAACAGGCCCTTCAGCCAAACTTGCCCACGCCGACCACCAAGTCCCATCTGCACTAGTCCCACATGCCTGCGTTTGGCCCATATCCCTCTAAACCTGTCCTATCCATGTATCTGTCAAAATGTTTAATTAAGGTTGCGAAAGTCCCTGCTTCAACTACCTCCTCCGGCAGCTCATTCTAGCCTCCCTTTGTGTGAAAGACTCTGCAAGAAAACTTAAATCTCAGGTTTTATTAACATCAAGTCGTTTGTGATGTAAACCATAGAACGTAGAACATTACAGGTCACGAACAGACCACTTGGCCCACAATGTCTGTGCAGAACACAATGCTGAAATAAGCTAATCCTCTGCCTGCATATTATCCATATCCTTCCATTCCCTGCATATCTATGTGTCTATCTAAAAGTATTTTAAAGGCCAATGACCTTTCTGTTTTCACCACCACTCCTGGCAGCACGTTCCGGACACCCATACCGACTGCATTTTTAAAAAAACGGTTACCCCCCCCCCACATCTCCATTAATCTTTGCTCCTCTCATTTCAAAACTATGACATTTCCATCCTGGGAGAAAGGTTCTGACTGTCTTCCCTGCCCATGCCTCTCAACACTTTATGTACTTCAATCAGGTCTACCCTCAGTCTCTGGCGTTCCAAAGAAAACAATCCAAGTTTCCAAAAATCCAAAGTAATCTGAAGGAAATTGTGCTATTAATTGTTCCTCACAATAACCTATGCAGATAGACACAAAATGCTGGAGTAACTCAGCGGGACAGGCAGCATCTCTGGAGAGATGGGTGATGTTTCGGTTCAGAGATGAAGAAGTCATCTTGACCCGAAACGTCACCCATTCCTTCTATTCAGAGATGCTGCCTGTCCTACTGAGTTACTCCAGCATTGTGTGTCTATTTTAGGTTTAAACAGCATCTGCAGTTTCTTCCTACACATAACCCCAATGCATTTCTCTCTCCACAGTTCAGTTTTGAAGACGTTCCTGCTTGATGTTAATGTGACCCAACTTTGCAACTTCAGCATTACACACTATGCATGCGCTGAGGTAAGCACCTTAAAGGAGAGTTTCACACAAGAATGGTGATGGAGAGAGTTGTAGATACACCCAGGCCATCACACGAACCAGATGTCCCACCTTTGACTCCATCTACACTGCATGTAGAAAAGCAGAAAAGCGGCCAACATCATCAAAGAATTGTCCCACCCCAGTTATTCCTCCTTCTCTCATCCATCAGAAAGTACAGAAACTTGAAAGTGTGCACCACCAGGCTCAGGAACAGCTTCTTCCTCTCCGTTATCAGGCTTCTTAAAGATCATTCCATATGCTAGGATACTATCCAATTCACATCCACCCTATTGCGGACATTGGACTTTGTCTAAGGAACTGATGCGCTACAATGCTGAGAAATATCTTCTGTACTCCCTATCTTCTCCTTTGCTCTACCTATTGTACTTGAGTTTGTCTTGATTATATTTATGTGTGGTATTATCTGATCTAATTAGATAGCATGCAAAACAAAACTTCTCACTGCACCTTGGTACACATGATAATAATAAACCTAAACCTGCATTTACACATTTTAATAAACTTAATGTAAACATATTGCACAATCTAATCAAAATTTTGCATCAGAATAAAGGAATGCTGCAAATTAACAAATGTCTTTGCAAATGGATTCCTTTTCAGGCTGATCTACTTGTCTCCAGTTTAAGCAGTGATGATGTAGCTGGTGTACTTTATTGTTTCGTTGGTCCAAAACCATTGAACAGGTCAGATGAAAGTGCACTGACCATTTTTATTCGGAAACTTAACAGAACCTTGCTGACTGAGGCACTGGACAAGTTCAACAACAAGGTAACTAATTACTACACAGAATCATCTCATCGGGACAACATAGAAAAAATAATATTTGTAGGAAATGTTAAAAGAGTCGCAAAGTTATATAGTACAGCAACTTCATAACATCCCATCCCAAGGCACAGCCAACAAAGTACTTTTGAACTAATACGGGAATTCTCTAATTATTAGTTCTCTAATAAACGGCAGAACAGGCACTCCCCGACGTGCGTTATAGGTGACTCACGTAAACTCGCACTTATGTAAGCAATGCTTTAATCCCATTGCTTTATTTCCCAGTTGTGCGTCTTGGATGTTCCCACCATGGTCTCCACCTCCGAGCTCCCCCCCCCATGGTTTCTACACAGAGCTCCCTCATGTTCTCCACCTCGGAGCTCCCCCTGTGGTCTCCAGCACGGAGCCTCCCGTGGTCTCAGCACGGAGACCCCCCCCCCCGCAGTCACAGCACGGAGCTCCCCCAAGGTCTTAGCACGGAGCTCTCCCCGTGGTCCTCACGTCAGATCTCCCCCTGTGGTCTCCACATCGTATAGTAAATTCACAAGCGCACAGTAGCGCTTCCATTACTGACTTGCATAACATCTGATTTACACAAGGGTCTGTGGGATGTAAGCCAGGGAGCATCCATATCAATGTTAAGATATGTGAGGACTAACAAGCTCTTTGTCAGTGTTTAAACAAATGCCATGTTTTTCGTTTCAGACTTTGAACTCGTCTTCAATTCCCCTGATGACAAAGATCACGTTTATGAATGCCCTGTGGGAGACTGTGAAGACCTTTGACAACTTAACGAGCGTATCTTTCCTGAGGGAATGGTTCCAGAATCGCTTCCGGCTGTTCGTTGCCGGCATTTCCCAGTTCGTGCTAAACCCTTTACTGACAAGAAACATTAGCTGTGAAGGTTACCAAGCAGTGTGAGTGAATGATTCTCTTTCAGAATAATCCACTTCTGAATTTTTTATTTAGGAAAAGCAGCATCAAAACAGCTACAAGGGACACAAAGTGCTGGAGTAACACAGCGGGTTGGGCATCATCTTTGGAGAACATGAATAGGTGACATTTCGGGTCGGGACACTTCTTCATAAGAAGGGTTTCAACCTGAAACGTCACCTATTCATGTTCTCCAGAGATTCTGCTGAGTTTCCAGCACATTGTGCCCTTTTGTGTATTAACCAGCAACTGCAGTTCTTTGTTTCTACATCAAAACAGCTAATATTATTGCCATTGATAGACACAATGTGTAGGATGTTAACTGCAGATGCTGGTTTACACTGAAGATAGATACAAAATGCTGAGGTAACTCAGCAGGACAGGCAGCATCACTGTATAGAAGGAATGGGTGATGTTTTGGGTCGAGACCCTTCAGAAGCACACTTAATACAAAGTGATCTATACAGGATCAACAAACTATCAGGCATTCATTATAATGGGAGGGAAATACGGATTATATAGGGTGAATGCACAGTCTTTTACCCAGGGTAAGGAAATCAAGAGCCAGAGGACATAGGTTTAAGGTAAGAGGGGCAAGATTTAATACAAACCTGAGGGGAAACTTTTTCCATTCAAGATGGTGGTGGGTAAATGGAACGAGCTGCCGGAGGAGGTAGTTGAGGCATGTACCATGACAACATTTAAAAGACACTTGGACAAGTACATGGATAGGAAAGGTTCCGAGGGGTACGGGCCAAACACGGGCAAATGGGACTAGCTTAGATAGGGCATCTGGGTTGGCATGGAAGAGTTTGGCCAAAGGTCCTATTTCCATGCTGTGTGACTCTATGACTTGATTACTGAGTAAATTACTGAGTAAATGAAACATTTCTAACCTGTTCTCCACCAGATGAAACACTACCATTAATAATTTTGTACTTATTTATCTATTTAGTGTAAAAGGCCTAGGTAATGGATTCGGGGAGATGCCGCAAGAGACAAGAAAGACTGTATTAAATGTGTGGATCCTTAATTACCTTGACACCACAGGTAAGCTACAGAGGCCTTTGAGTAAGTGAGGAAGTTAGATTCATATCTGTTTGAATGGGGGCTATAGTAGTTCTTGATAAAAGTCTCTATAAACTAAAGCAAGGATAAGATGGATTAAAAGTTTAATGGCTAGGAAATTCAATAATGCCACAATGTGAAGGAATGAATGATACTTCATTATCACATGTGACATGCCACTGTGAAATTCTTTGTTTGCATACCATACTTAAAGTATGCAAAGAGTCTCCATGTAAAGGTGCTGACAAAGTTACAAAGTGATCAATGTAGTTTCAATGGTCCCACATTGTTCGAGCCCCCCCCCCCCCCCATGCTGGGTCCCTCTGTTCTCAACAACCCCCCATGCTGGTTACCTCTGTTCTCAGCAATTCCCAACCCCTTTCAGCAGTAAAAACAGTGTGGTGCTGTCTAACTGTTTAAGAAACAATTAGACAGGTACATGAATAGGACAGGTTCAGAGGGATATGGACCAAATGCGGACGGGTGGGACTTGTGTAGCTGGGACGTGTTGGTCGGTGTGGGCACGTTGGGCTGAACAGGCCTGTTTCCATGCTGTTTCACTCTATGACTCTTATGCTATAGACTATGAGATTAAATGCCAAGGCTAATTCACAATGTCCTTTATCTCTCCAGGTTCTGGTTGTATCAGCAACACTAATGGATCCAGAGATTGGCTTTTGAAGAACTGGGGAATGTTCAGTACTCTTGCTCAATTAGACAATTTAACCAAGAGGAACCCAAGCTTCAACCCAGTAAGTTATAGAATAAGTCCAGGCCTTTTAAAATGGAAGATTAAAAACAATATTTCTGACGAGAGTTTGATAAAGTGAGATTAAATTTGTTTGTTTGGAATTTAATATGGAAAATATTTATACAGAAAAGCTTTTGTGTTAGTATTTTATTCGGAAGCTTCAATCAAACCCAATTTGACTTAGATAGGGAAGGCAGAACCATTTTCAAAGTATGGAAATATCAAATACTGGAGGGCATAGCTTTAAGGTGAGAGGGGCAAAGTTTAAAGGAGACGTGCAGGGCAACTTTTTTAAATATGTGAGTTTACAGTTAGGTGGGTGAGACGGATACGTTAACAGCATTTAAGAGACCTCTGGATAGGGATATGGGTATGGAGGGATGTGGATTATGAACAGGTAGATAAGAGTTAGTCTTGGCATCATGTTCAGCACAGACATTTTGGGCCTGTTCTTGTGCGGTATCTCTGTGAGGTATAGTTATTAGTTGTGTAGGAAGGAAATGCAGATTCCTTCGGTTTACACCGAAGATAGACACAAAACGCTGGAGTAATTCAGTGGGACAGGCAGCATCTCTGGAGATAAGGAATGGGTGATGTTTCAGGTCAAGGCCCTTCTTCAGACTGAGAGTCAGGGGAGAGGGAGACAGAGATATGGAAGGGTAAGGTGTGAAAACGAGACATCAAAGAGGACGAATGGTCAAGGAAGATATAGAATAGATCATTATTAGTTGATCCACAGGGTTCTGATCTGAGCAGTAGGTGAGATGTTCATTTTGTTTTAAACAGCTCGATGCAGCAGAATTACTGACACCTTCACAACTGGGAGAGTTCGCTGGTGGGAACGGAACGTTGCGTAATGCTGACGATGTTCGGAAGATTATCAACAGCATCACCACTGATACTGTTCTCCAGTTCGTCGAGGCATTCAGGATAGCTCACAACCAGGTAGGACACTGCATCACTCCATATAAGGCCAGCACCTGTTCACAAAAAACTCACCTGTTTTACATTGAATTCATCACCAATACGAAGCGCATCAGGTAATCTCTAATCATCTTGATTCTCCTCAAATGCTCATGGAAACAGAGAATGAATGCTTTACTTTAAATGAAAGTCATGAGAGGAATAGATCGGGTGGACGCACAGAGTCTCTTGCCCAGAGTAGAGGAATCGAGAACCAGATGACATAGGTTTAAGTTGAAGGGGAAAAGATTTAATTGGAATCTGAGGGGTAATTATTTTCACACAAAGGGTGGAGGGTGTATGGAACCAGCTGCTGGAGGAGGTAGTTGAAGGAGGGCCTATCGCAATGTTTAAGAAACAATTAGACAGGTACATGGATAGGACTAGTTTAGAAGGATATAGGCCATACACAGACAGGTGGGACCAATGTAGATGGAACATGTTATTCGGTGTGGGCAAGTTGGGCCGAAGGGCCGGTTTCCACGCTGTATGACTCTTTGACTTTAAATTAAACATTTTAAGAGTATGTCAAGTAGATTCTCAGTAAGGTAGAGCATGTTATATTTTCCGTACCATATATTTGCAGCATATAAGGGTGGTTTTGATGCACGTAAAACTAATGTGATTCTTGGTTAGTACGGGTGTCAGGGGTTATCATATCATATCATATATATACAGCCGGAAACAGGCCTTTTCGGCCCTCCAAGTCCGTGCCGCCCAACGATCCCCGTACATTAACACTATCCTACACCCACTAGGGACAATTTTTACATTTACCTAGCCAATTAACCTACATACCTGTACGTCTTTGGAGTGTGGGAGGAAACCGAAGATCTCGGAGAAAACCCACGCAGGTCACGGGGAGAACGTACAAACTCCTTACAGTGCAGCACCCGTAGTCAGGATCGAACCTGAGTCTCCGGCGCTGCATTCGCTGTAAAGCAGCAACTCTACCGCTGCGCTACCGTGCCGCCCTTTATGGGGAGAAGGCAGGAGAATGGAGTTGGGAGGGAGAGATAGATCAGCCATAATTGAATGGCGGAGTAGACTTGATAGGCCAAATGGTATAATTCTACTCCTATCCCTTATAATGTTAGTTTTCAATGCTAGTTTAAATGTTAGACCAATGTCATTGTATTTGATTTGCACCTTTTTCCCCACTCCACCACTTTCTGGGCTATATCCCCCTTCTCGCCTCACTCCCCAACCACTCATTCTTGGAAACATTTTTTTTTCTTCAGAATAACGTGGTTTTCCCTCCTGGTGTCAGAACAACGTTGCTGCAAGAAATTCTGAACCTTACGCAGCCAATTCTTTCAAACGCCAACGTCGCGGAACTTCAGGTCTGGTTTGACACAAGGCTGCAAGGTTTACTACCAGGACTCTCGGAAAACGTGCTGCCCTTGATCTTTGTCACGGAGGATTGTCAAGGATTTCAAGCCATGTAAGTTTTGCTCTGCGAGGAAATGATAACGCTGATAACCAGACACCACTTTTTGTAGAATCAAGGAACTGCAGATGCTAGCTTACAAAAAAAGAGAGAAACAAAGGGTTGGAGTAGCTCAGCGCGTCTTGCAGCATCCCTGGAGAACATGGATAGACAATAATAGACAATAGGTGCAGGAGGAGGCCTTTCGGCCCTTCGAGCCAACACCGCCATTCAATGTGATCATGGCTGATCATTCTCAATCAGTACCCCGTTCCTGCCTTCTCCCCATACCCCTTGACTCCGCTATCCTTAAGAGCTCTATCTAGCTTTCTCTTGAATGCATTCAGAGAATTGGCCTCCACTGCCTTCTGAGGCAGAGAATTCCACAGATTTACAAGTCTCTGACTGAAAAGGTTTTTCCTCATCTCACCTCAGATAGGTGACGCTTCGGGTCAGGGCCCTTATTCAGACTGATTGTGGGGGGGGAAGAAAGCTAGAAGAGAGGAGGGGCAGGACGAAGCTTGGCAGGTAGCAGGTGAACACAGGCGAGTGAGGTTATTGATAGGCATATGATTGGACAATGGCCAGAGATGGAAAAAAAGGTGTGAGACAAAAGGATTGAAGGGTTGTGATTGTGAAGCCAGAGGAAGGAATGGAGGTGAGGGGAGAAATAGGTGCACGTCCAGGTGGGGCACAGGGGAGTGTGGGGGGGAAAGAAAGGAGGGATTGTACAAGAACAAAAACTACTTTGTTGTAGTGAAAAGTATCAGAAATTAAATGTCAGCAGGACTTTGGACTTGTTCTTGCATTGCCTGGTACTTATTGCTTGCTGTTTGTCAGTCAGTGTCTAATCTTGATGTGACCTGCCTTGGCCATGCTTATTTATTTAAAAAGACACCATAGAAATAGGCCCTTCAGCCCACTGAGTCCATGCCGACTGTTATCCCACTTTCTCATCCACTCCCTCCACACTCGGGGCAATTTACAGAGGCCAATTAACCCAGAAACCCGCACGTCTTGTGATGTGGGAGGAAACCTGAGCACTGGGTTACAGGTCACAGGGAGAATGTGCAAAACCGAGGTCAGCATCGAATCCAGGTTTCTGGCGCTGTGTGGCAGCAGCTCCACTAGCTGTGGCACTGAACCACATTAGGTTTTGCACTCAGTGAAACAGAGCTTTGGGTTAAGAGGAACCAGCTGATCTCAGCTGGAGTAGTAAGATTGGAGTTTCTTAGCAGCAAACTCGGTAATTGAGTTTTATAACTAGAAAGTGCTAATGTCGCTGTTAGATAAATACAATATGAGGCTCAGTTTGGAATGGTCTAGATTATCATATTGAACTTGTTTTGGACAAGATACTGAATGCCTTTGTGTCTCATTAAAGGAGTTGTAGACCAAAATAAATCTGATTCCAGCCAGCTTGCGAATGTACAGGAGCTTAGAATTTCATGATGATGGCACTGCTTCATCAACAGAAAGTTCCTTTGCTAAGAATGAAAACATTAAAAGAAAGTCCTAGAAAAAAAAAACCCTATTCTTTCTCCTGTTATTCAATAAGAAAAATACCTTTATTTAATGTGTAGGAAGGAACTGCAGATGTTGGTTTATTACCAAAGATAGATACAAAATGCTAGTTACTCCAGTAGTTTGTGTCTACCTTTATTTAATGGTGAGCTGATGGATTTAGTGATTTTTGGTGCCATTAGCTTGGTTTTTGTGTATGTTGGGACCTGCTGGATTTTCCATCCAAAGAATTAGCAAACAAAGAGCACAAAGTGCTGGAGTAACTCAGCAGGTCAGGCAACATGGAGAAGCGATGTTTTGCAATGGGCCCCTTCAGACGCCAACCTTGTCCCTGTTGGTACCTGGTCGTCTTCAATGAAAATATTCCCAATCACTGATTCCATTCCATGGAAGTTCTATCCGGAATCGCAAATCTGAAATGTATGTTGAAAAGTTCATAGGTTCATGTGATAGGAGCAGAATTAGGCCAATTGGCCCATTGAGTCTACTCCGCCATTCAATAATGGCTGATTTACCTCTCCCTCTCGACCCCATTCTCCTGCCTTCTCCCCATTACCCCTGACATCGGTACTGATCTGGAAGTGAACATTGTTATACATGTCATTCATTTGTTTTTCCTTTGTAGAGTCTCAGCATTGACCAGAGTCAAAGAGAAACTGGATACTAGTGTTCAAGTAGCTGTTTATAAATCAATCTTGGCTTACACTAAAGGTATGGATTTATTTGACATCTTGGTAATTTGAGCTCAGATGCCTTTTCCTACTTTCTAACTCGCTAATAATGTTTAGTTTAGAGATACAGCACGGAAACAGGCCCTTCAGCCCAACGGGTCCGCACCGACCAGCAATCCCCGCACACTAACACTATCCTACACATATACTAGGGACAATTTACAGTTTTTACTGAAGCCTATTAACCTACAAACTATGTCTTTGAAGTGTGGGAGGAAACCAGAGCACCTGGGGAAAACCCACGGGGGAACATACAAATTCTGTACAGACAGCACCCGTGGTCAGGATCGAACCCGGGTCTCTGGCGCTGTAAGGCAACAACTCTACTGCTGTGCCATCCTCTGCAGCCATCTGCTTCCACTGTAATATTGATCATATTGATTAATTCTTCTTTTGCCTCTTCAGATGTAGTTTAACTCTACCACACAGCCCACATGTTTAAGGGATTCTGCAGCCATTAGAATTTCTGAACTAATGGGCAAGGAATGTTGTACACTTCCAACTGCAAGTTCTTTATCCCCCATATTAGACAAACAGGAGGCAAGGCATTCATAGCATTTCAGCATAGAATCAGCATTTCAAACATAGAACACAGAACAGTATAACACAAGAACAGGCCCTTCGGCCCACAATGTCTGTGCTGAATATGATGCCAAAACTAACTCTTATCGGTCTGAACATCATCCATTTCCCTCCATTCCCTGCATATCCGTATGCCTATCTTGAATACCACAATCATATCTCTCTCAACCACCATCCCTGATAGCATATTCCAGGCACACACCACCCTCTGTGTTGTCCTTTACACTTTGCCACTCTTACCTCACAGCTACGCCCTCCAATCTTTGATGTTTACACCCTGGGAAAATGCTTCTGACTGTCTACCTTATCTATCAGTGCCTCTCATAATTGTACATACTTATATCAGGTCATCCCTGATATGCCAAAACTAACTCTTATCGGTCTGAACATCATCCATATCCCTCCATTCCCTGCATATCCGTATGCCTATCCAAAAATCTCTTAAATCTCGTATTCTGGAGAAAACAAATCCAAGTATGATGAAACAAGTATAAATTTGTGTATCGAAATATTGATATTGAGCTTTACAGGTTCACGGTGTACCTATGGTGACAGGTGTCCAGTCACAAGATAATACATTTGTGTGTAGGAAGGAACTGCAGATGCTGGAGTAACTCAGTGGGTCAGGCAGCCTCTCTGGAGAAATGGTACAGGTGATGTTTCGGGTCGAGACTGAGAGTCTCTCGTTTCCCTCTCCCCTGACTCTCAGTCTGAAGAAGGGTCTCTACCTGAAACGTTGTCCATTCCCTTTCTCTAGAGATGCTACCTGTCCCACTGAGTTACTCCAGCTTTTTGTGTCTATCTTTAATACATTTGTGTGTTGGGTATCAATGTTTGGCAAGTAAAGAAAATATTTACCGCTGTTTTTTCCTTTCACAGAAACCCCTCTTCGCTGCTATGAAAATAATAGTTTTACCCTTTACCTGAGCAGCCAGTTTCAGAATTTCTCCGACTTTCTAACTCTGTCTGATGCCTTATCGTTGGTTCCATCAAACCGCATTGCTGAGGTAAAAGCAGTGGCAATCTCTCCGTGGAGGATGGGGCAGGGTCAGTGACGGGTCTTATTGGTCCAGTTACGGTCCTCCATCCTGTGATCCGATGAGCTTACCTTTTTGTAATCAAGTTCACAATAGTTCCATAAATAATTTGTATTGTTAACGGTAGGTTCCATTATAGATTCAATGCTGCTTTATTTGTCACTTGTGAACTGCACAGTGAAATTCCTTTTGCATATTTACATGTGTGGGCGCCGCCATGTTTTGGCGCCATTTACAAAGTCCGGTCGGCCTGTGCGCTCGGTCTACTGGAGCGGTTCCCTAGGCTCCTGCCAGGTCTTCCTAAGTCATCCTCGACTGGATCGGCCTGTAAACTAACGTCCCTCTCCTCTTCTCGCCCGGCCATCTTCTTGTCTCGGGGGTGCCTCCTGCAACCGACCTTGAAGGTGATGGAGGCATTACCCCGGTTCACCCTCCTATTGGCCCTTGCTCCTCGCATCCGACGTCTCCAGCAGCTCCCTCCCGGTACCGCGGTCCGACGAGCCTTCGGGCAAGTTCCGCGTCCGCTGGTTGTTACCAAGGATCTGCATCTATTGTCTTTATGTGTGTGTCTCGAAACATTTTCCCAATTATGTTTTTGTAGGTGTTACAAGCCACAGACCCCAGCGATCTGGCTAATTTGTTGAGCAGGCCAGGGATCATTGACGACAGCAACTTACTGATCACGGTGTTAACGAATTACCAGCCCATCCAGAACCTGGCAGCATTTGTAGATCTGTTCAACCAGGAGACGCTCAATGTGAGCTGCCAATGTTGTATTTTTGTTGGAATTTCTACCATTTTCTCCCAATATCTCTCACCACCCCCATAGTACTGCACCTTTTCTCTCCCATCTCCAAGTCCCATATTTCCCTTTTATCTTCTCCCTTTCCCATCCCCCCCATAATCCTCCCTCCAGCTTTACGTTTCACTCCTCCTCTTGTGGCGGCAAGGTGTCGTGGGGTAGAGTTGCTGCCTCATCACACCAGAGACCCAGAATCAATCCTGACTACGGGTGCTGCCTCTGTGGAGTTTGTACCTTCTCCTTGTGACTGCATGGGTTTTGTCTGGGTGCTCCGGTTTATAGACAATGGACAATAGGTGCAGGAGGAGGCCGTTCGGCCCTTCGAGCCAGCACCGCCATTCAATGTGATCATGGCTGACCATTCTCAATCAGTACCCCGTTCCTGCCTTCTCCCCATACCCCCTGACTCCGCTATCCTTAAGGTTTCTTCTTTTGGGTTTCTTCCCAAACCCCGAAGACATACAGTTTTGTAGGTCATTTGGCTTCTATAAATTGTCTCTAATGTGTAGGATAGATCTAGAGTATGGGTGATTGCGGGTCAATGCAGACTCGGTGGGCTGAAGGGCATGATTCCATGCTGTATCTCTAAAACAAAAACTAAAAACTCTTCTCTCCTTTTCTGACACCCTTTAGTCCCCTTTTCACCCTTAGTCTTTGTCACTTACTCCACCCATCTGCCCATCACTCTCCCCCCTTTACCTGTATCCACCTTTCACTTGCCAGGCTTTGCTCCATTCCCACCTCTCTTTTCCAACTTTGTCCCCCCCACCCCCCCCATTCCATCAATCTGAAGAAGGGTCCTGACCCGAAATAGCATCTGTCCCATTCCCTCCACAGAAGCTGCCTGACCCGTTGAGTCACTCAAGCACTTTGTGATTTAGTTTGGTTTAGTTTAGAGGTACAGAATGGAAACGGGCCCTTCGGCCCACCAAGTCCACATCAACCATCGACATGAGCATCGCTTTCATGATACTGTATGTCTAAAATAATAACAAAACCTATTCTTTTTTTTTCATTTTTAGGATAATCTGACTGATGTTAACCAAGCTGCCATCATAATGGGTCTTTGGCCTCAATATGTTAACAACTTACCTGCTCTCAATGACACAGAACAGGATGAATGGCTGAACTCTAGGTTAAATCCCTACCTGTCCTTCATCACCATTGATCTCCTGACTTCCAACGAAACCCTAGGAATCGCATGCCTTCCATTCAGGAACATGTAAGTGTAGTTGCACCCACTTATAATCTATTCTTCTTTCAGCAAATTCCATCTTAATTCGAAGTTGGTGAAATTTCAGTTCAAGCGTCACAATATCAAAATTACCAACCAGCCTGCATTGGAGACTATTTATTAGCTATGATTCCAAGCCAACCTGAAAAATTATTTGTGTAGGTATACTGGTTTAAGCCAAAGACAGGCACAAAAGACTGGAATAACTCAGCGGGTCAGCCAGCATCTCTGGAGAAAAGGAATGGGTGACGTTTCGGGTCGAGTAGGGTCTGAAGAAGGGTCTCGACCTGAAGCGTCGCCTATTCTTTTTCTCCAGACTTGGTGCCTGAAATTTTATTTGCTCGCATAATGGGTTTACAGAGCTGCATCTGAGTTGCTTCATGCATTGTCTAATGAATAAAATAAAAATATTATTTACAAGAATCCAAATTCCATTATTGGCTTGTTCAGCAGTAATGTGGTCAATTTACTCCTTTGCAAGGAGCCATTGGTTTAAGAATACACAAACCCAAGAAGAACATGGGTTATGTTTTCAGTTTTAGGTATATTGACCAAGTCCCTTCCACTGAACCCATCTCGATATTATTATTGTCTGATAATGTTACAGATATTTAATATATATTATTTATAGTTAGAAACAAATTGTAACAACTTAACAACTCAGATAATTAATATTTCCAATTTATATTACATGTTTAGTGTGAAAACTTTGAGTGGTCGTTACAGTGACTTTACCCCTGACAAACAAATAGAAATCTACAGTGGCATCAGAACCTATCTACAGCAAGGTAATGTGACATTCTTATTTCATACCAAATTGATATAATAGGAATATATTGATAATTTCTGCCGGGATAAGTTTTGAAGTTGCACGCAGAGTGAATTAGTTACAGAGTCATACAGTGCGGAAACAGGCCTTTCAGCCCAATTTGCCCATGCCGACCAACATGCCCCTTTTACACTAGTTCCATCTGTCTACATACGTTCATGAGTGATGGAAGGAGAATTGGGCCATGGCTGATCTATCTCTCCCTCTTAACCCCATTCTCCTCTTCTCCCATAACATCTGACACCCATAACAATCAAGAATCTAACTATCTCTGTTCATTGACGTGGCCTCCTTAGCCGTCTGTAGCAAAGAATTACACAGATTCACCACTCATTTGGCCCCTATCCCTGTAAACCTGTCCTATCTATGTACCTTTCTAAATGTTTCTTAAACTTGCAATAATACCAGCCTCAACTACCTCCTCTGGCAGCTCATTCCACACATGAAAAGGTTACCCCTCAGGTTCCTATTAAATCTTTCCCCCTTCACCTTAAAATTTAAACTTTTGTTGTAAAATTGTCAAATGCACCTCCCATAAGTTTTGCATGGACTTGTAAGAAATACATAGGATTTTTATGTCTGAATGGTTCAAAGTTATCATTTCTAAAGCCAATTTAAAATCTTGTATTTATCATTTTAACCGTTTGCTTGCTGTGTGGGACAGATCCTAAACCAAGATGCTACAACGTCACTAATCCAGTCCTGAACTCCACTGCCTGGTTTGCTGAATACTTGGGACTTTTTATGAATCGCGTGTCAGTAGCCGATCTTCTGTCTTTTGCCAACGAATCAATTGTACGTAACTCTTGGTTTACTCTGGGTTAGAATACAGAAATAATTTGTTATTCCAGCCCTTCTGTATTTTTCACAGTTAGAGGGGTGAAACAGAGAACATGTCAACGGGCAACAATGGAATAAATAAATGGTTTAAAGAATGATTGATAAAAATTAAGCTTGTGAAATTGGGATTATTGTTCTTATTTGCAGTTGAAAGGAACATGGAACGTTTGGGGGTTTTCTTTATTCTCTTCAACAGTCAAGAGTGTTGTATTGTCATATGTCCCAGACAAAACAATGAAATTCTTACTTGTTGTAGCACAACAGAATATGATAACATAGTACTCTGTAAACAATATAATGTAAAAAGGTCTGAATATATATGTATACGCATACATACACACACACACACACACATATATATGTACATACACACACATATATACACACACACATACACGCACACATACATATATACACATACACGTACACATACACACACAGATATGCACACACACAAACATATATATACTCACCCACACATACAGTATATATATATACACACACACACACACACATATATATGTACATACACACACATATATACACACACATATATACTCATACACGCACACATACATATATACACATACACGCACACATATACACACACAGATATGCACACACACAAGCATATATATACTCACCCACACATACAGTATATATATATATACACACATATATATACACACACACACACGTGTATATATATACACATACACACATATATATGCACACACACACATATATCTCACACACACACATATATATGCACACACACACATATATCTCACACACGCACACGCATACATGCATACACCTAAAAATAAAAACCAATGCCCCAAGACTATGCAGTTCAGAGCTTCATGGCTAATTCATAAATGCAAAGACATCATCAGCCATATTCAAGCTTAAGGTTAATTAAAGGTTATTTTTAATGTATACCTAACCAGAACCTCAGAGAGTATTTGTAATTTTGCTTTATCTACTTTTTACAGCTTCAAGACTTTGCAGCAGACCCTGAAAACAAGGCACTTCTAAATGAAGTGATACTTCCCATTGGTGTCTCAAAGTTCTACATTAATTTACTGGAGACTAACGATCCAACTATTACTATTTCAGGGTATGTATTCAACAGGTTATATCTTTGCGCTTTCATAAAGAAATTAATATATTTTGAAAATATGCATAATGTGCACATTTTTCAAAAATGTTACTAAATGCTGTTAGAAAATTCTAAAACTGAATTTGAAAGGATTCATCAGGGAAGCACTGTGGCACAGCTGGAAGAGCCACTGCTTCACAACACCAGAGACCCGGGTTCAAACCTGACCTTGGGTGCTGGTCTGTGTGGAGTTTGCACGTTCCTCCTGTGACCACATGGGTTACCTCTGGGTGATCCACTTTCCTCCCACAACAAAAAGACGTGGGTTTGTACATTAATTGGCCCCTCGTGTGTAGGGAGAGGATGGGAAAGTGGGATAACATAGAACTAGTGTGAACGGGTGATCGTTGGTCAACATGGACTCGGTGGGTTTCCACACAGCATCTTTAAACAACATCTATTATAAAATTATGACAAACATGATTATAAAATCATGAAAGGTAAAGATCGGGTAGATACACAGTCTCTTGCCCAGAGTAGGTGGGGGATCAGAGGACATAGGTTTAAGGTAAAGGGGAAAAGATTTAATAGGAATCTGAGGGGTAACTTTTTCACACAAAGTTATGCTCTATATCTTTTTTTTTTTTCTAACTTGGAAAAACAATTCTGACTGTCTATCCTATCTATGCCTCTCATAATTTTATATACCTATCAGGCCTCCCCTCAGCCTCTAAAGCTCCAGGAGAAAAAAAAATCAAAGTTCTGGAGTAATTCAGGAGGTCAGGCAGCATCTTTGGAGAAAAAAGGATAAGTGATGTTTTGGGTCAGGACCCTTCTTCAGATCCAAAGTTATCCAACCTCCCCTTATAATTAAAACTCTCTAACCCAGGTAGCATCTGGTAAACCTCTTCTGCACCCTCTCCAAAGCCCCCACTTTCTTCCTGTAATGGGGTGACCAGAATGGGGCAGCACGGTAGCGCAGCGGTAGAGTTGCTGCTTTACAGCGAATGCAGCGCCGGAGATTCAGGTTCGATCCTGACTACGGGTGCTGTACTGTAAGGAGTTTGTACGTTCTCCCCGTGACCTGCGTGGGTTTTCTCCGAGATCTTCGGTTTCCTCCCACACTCCAAAGACGTACAGGTATGTAGGTTAATTGACTGGGTAAATGTAAAAATTGTCCCTAGTGTGTGTAGGATAGTGTTAATAGTGTTAGTGTGTGGGGATCACTGGGCGGCGCGGACTTGGTGGGCCGAAAAGGTCTGTTTCCGCGCTGTATATATATGATATGATATGATATGATATATGATAATTACACACAATACTCCAAATGCAGCCTAACCAAAGACCTATAAAGCTGCATCATGACTTCCTGACTCTTGCACTCAATGGCCTGATCTACGAAGGCAAACATATGCCTTCTTTACATCATACATGTGTTCATCATACATGAGTCTGCAGAAAGACCTAAATGTCACCCATTCCTTTTCTCCAGAAATGCTGCCTGACCCGCTGTTAACTCCAGCATTTTGTGTCTGTCTTCAGTGTAAGCCAGCATCTGCAATTCCTTCCTATACACGTGTTCTTGTATGTTTGAATCTTCACGTCTACTATCACTGAGCTGACAATACATCTCTAACATTTTCTTTTAGGATTCCAGACTCTCTTATTTGCTTCATTGGTGATGGAAATGTCATTCAAAATGTGACTGAGGAACAAGCCTTGACTATTCTTGAAAAGGTGAACCAAATCTGTCAGAACAATGTGTCATCGGATGCAGCAGATGATGAACTGAACAAGGTAAATAATTGAAAAAAGGCTTCAGAAGTTAACAAACAATTAACCCATTTTGCTTGCATTGCATTAATAAGGTTGGGTGCCTGGCAGAACCAGGTCTTGCACTTAGAGCTTTTAAGCCGTCAGTTGTCACAACGCATGATCGGTAAGAATGACTCGGTGAAGAGGTTGTGGGAGGGAGGAGTAAAGAGAGAGAACAAGGTAGAGAGAGAGCGAGAGAGAGAGAGACTGCGCGAGAGAGACAGTGATTTGTGGAAAATGAGTTATATCTGACCATTTACACTTTAAACGTCCAGCTTGATTTTAGTTTCTTTTGAAACCAATTTGAGTTCCATTCCAGTTCCATTCAAATTCAAAACTTGTGGCACCACAGCTAGGGTGGTCAAGAAAGCTTTTGATACACTGGCCTTAATCAGCTAGGGTATTGAGGTTAGAGGTTGGGATGTTATGTTACATTGTGAGGCTGTGTTAAGAGTATTGTGTTTAGCTTTGGGAACTCTGCAATAAGAAGGACGTCGTTAAGCTGGAAAGTGCACAGAAAAAATTGACGAGGATGTGGCCAGGACTTGAGGGCTTAAGCTATAGGGAGAGGTTAAACAGGCTAGGACATAATAATTAAGACATTAGAATTCAGAGATACAGCGTGGAAACAGGCCTTTCTGCCCACCGGGTCCATGCCGACCAGCGATCCCCACACACAAGCACTATCCTACACACTAGGAACAACTTACTATTTACAGAAGCCAATTAACCTACAAACCTGTACGTCTTTAGCGTGTGAGAGGAGACCGGAACACCCGGAGAAAACCCACACAGTCACGGGGAGAACGTACAAACTCCGTACAGATAGCACCTGAAGACAGGATCGAATATGAGTCTCTGGCACTGTAAGGCAGCAACTCTACCGCTGCTCCACCTTGCCATGAATATTTTACATATTTCCTAAATAACTGTGCAAGAAACCTGGTTTTATTAACTGTTTTCTTTTATTTCTTTCTCTTTCTGCAGCTGACAAGTTTGTTGCTGTTGAGGGTTTCCAATTTTTCCGCCAGTACTCTGACAAACTTGGAACAAGCTGCTGTCGGACTCTCCAGGGCACAGATTGAAGTTATGCCCGCCACCAACATTCAGCAAGCCTTGCACAGTCTGAGCAATGTCAGAGGGTGGAAATCTGGCCAATCCAAGCAAATTGTAGCCAAGTTATCCACTGTGGGTTACCAGGTAAGATCCGAACAAGGAAGTCTGAAAAAGGGTCCCAACCCGAAGCGTCACCTATCCATGTCCTCCAGTGATGCTGCCTGACCTGCTGAGTTACTCCAGCACTTTAGACAGTGGAGATACAGCGTGGAAACAGGCCCTTCGGCCCACCGGGTACGCTCCGACCAGCGATCACCCCTTACACTAGCACTTTCCGACACACTAAGGACAGTTTTTATCAAAGCCGATTAACCTGCAAACCTGTACATCTTTGGAATGTGGGACAAGACAGGAGCACCCAGAGAAAATCCACGCAGGTCACGGGGATAACATACAAACTCTGTATAGACAGCACCCGCAGTCAGGATCAAACCCAGGTCTCTGGCACTGCAAGGCAGCAAGTCTACCACTGCACCACCATGCGGCCCCAAACATTGTAAACCAGTATCTGCAAAACCTGTTTCTGTCTGAACTAAAGTAATATAATTACTTTTAACAATGCGAAATACACTGAGAATAACTTACTTTGGAGAAGGGTCCTGACCCGAAATGTCACCTATCCATGTTCTCCAGAGATGCTGCCTGACCTGCTGGGTAACTCCAGCACTTTGGGTGAGTCACCAATGCTTCCTGATCCATTTCATGTCGGTCTACACTTGTGATGAATTCCCCATTCACTATCAATGTTGCAGATTGTTCTGATGCTTGGAATTTATGTTCTCTTTTTCCTTTCATTAGTTCAATACCACAAATAACTTGCTCAGGCTTGGAACCTTGGCAGCTGGTATTCCAATCAATGTATTAGAGAATATTGAACCCACCGTACTTGCCAATGTCACCACCAACCTTGAATTTGTCAGAAATATTCAAGATGCATCACCATCTGCTCAGCAGATAATCACCCTGAAGGTGAGTGTTATGAACAGTCTCTGATAGATTCAGACAAATCGGGCTACATGGACAAAGTTTAAAGGAAAAAGTTAAAGATGAAAGAAGGGTCCCGACCCGAAACATCACCCATACTCTTTCTCCAGAGATGCTGCCCTGACCCGCAGAGTTTAGTTTATTTAAAGAAACAGCTGGAAACAGGCCCATCAGCCCACCAAGTCCGCGCCGACCGGCAATCACCCCGCACACTAGGGTCAATTTACAATTTTTACAGAAACCAATTAACCTACAAATCTGTACGTCTTTGGAGTGTGGGAGGAAACCGGAGCACCCGGGGGAAATCTAGGCAGTTACAGGGAGAACATACAAACTCTTTACAGACAGCACTCATAATCAGGATCGAACCTTGGTCTCTGGTGCTGCAAGGCAGCAACTCTACGAACGCGCCATAGTTACTCCGGCATTTTGTGTCTATTTGAAGTTTAAAGGAGATGTGCAGAGCAAGAGTTTTACACAGAGAGTGGTGGGGGCCTGCAACACACTGCCAGAGATGGTGCTGGAAACAGATATGATTAGTGACATTTAAGAGGCTTTTAGATAGGTACAAGGGATTGGAGGGATATGAATCAAATTCAGGCAGATAAGTTTAGTTTAACTTGACGTCATTTTCGGCACAAACATTGTGGGCCGAAGGGCTTGTTCCTGTGCTGTACAGTTCTATGTTCTATGATTTGCATCACATATGATTTGATGTTAATAAAACTTGTGAGTTTGTCTATTGACAGGGAATACCCTACACCAACGCATGGATAATCGATATTTTAGTTTTAGTTTAGTTTATTGTCGCTCGTATTGAGGTACAGTGAAAAGCTTATTTTGCACGTTAACCAGTTAGCAGAAAGACTATACATGATTACAATCGAGCCATCCACAATGCACAGATACAGAATAAAGGGAATAATGTTTAGTGCAAAATGAAGTCCAGTAAAATCCAATTAAAGATTGTCCAATGAGATAGTTGGTGGCTCAGGACCGTTCACTAGATGTAATTTACCATTTACCTTTAGAAAGAAGCAGAGGAGGAATTTCTTTAGTCAGAGGGTGGTGAATCTGTGGAATTCATTACCACAGAAGGCTGTGAAGGCCGTCAATGGTTATTTTTTAAGGGGAAGATTGATATATCCTTGATTAGTACGGATTTCGGGTGTTCTGGGAAGAAGGCAGGAAAATGGGGTTCAGAGGGAAAGATAGATCTGCCATGATTTAATGGCAGAGTAGACTTGATGGGCCAAATGGCCTAATTCTGCTCCTATCACTTATGAACGTATAATGTAATCCGCAATTGTCGCCGATGAAGTACACTGTTCTGCTTTTTGTTCTAACACAGGTTTTGCAAACAGAAAGTAACCCCATACAAGCTGTGAGGAAGATTCCGAGTGGTTTAGTTCAAAATATCCCATCCGTGCTGCTCTCCTCTGATCTGAAGCTTGATGACGTCAATAATAAACCGTGGGTGCCCAATCAGGTGAGTGATAGTCATAGAGTGATACAGTGTGGAAACAGGCCCTTCGACCCAACCTGCCTACACCGGCCAACATGTCCCAGCTATACTAGTTCCACCTGCCTGCGCTTTGTCCATATCCCTCCAAACCTGTCCTATCCATGTAGGTGCCCAACTGTTTCTTAAACATTGGGATAGTCCCAGCCTCAACTACCTCCTCTGGCAGCTTGTTCCATACACCCACCACCCTTTGTGTGAAAAGGTTACCCCTCATTCCTATTAAATCTCTTCCCCTTCACCTTGAACCTATGTCCTCTGGTCCTCGATTCCCCTAAAATAGAAAATTGGTTGGCAGGAAACAAAGAATAGGGATAAATGGGTCCCTTTCAGAATAGCAAGCAGTGACTAGTGGGGTACTGCAAGGCTCGGTGCTGGGACTGCAGGTATTTACAATATACATTAATGACTTGGATGAAGGGATTAAAAGTAACATTAGCAAATTTGCAGATGACACAAAGCTGGGTGGCAGTGTGAACTGCGAGGAAGATGCTATGAGGTTGCAGGGTGACTTGGACAGGTTGTGTGAGTGGGCAGATGCATGGCAAATGCAGTTTAATGTGGATAAATGTGAGGTTATCCACTTTGGTGGTAAGAACAGGAAGGCAGATTATTATCTGAATGGTGTCAAGTTAGGAAAAGGGGAAGTACAACAAGATCTGGGTGTCCTAGTTCATCAATCACTGAAAGGAAGCATGCAGGTACAGCAGGCAGTGAAGAAACACAATGGAATGTTGGCCTTCATAACAAGAGCAGTCCTTCTGCAGTTGTACAGGGCCCTAGTGAGACCACACCTGGAGTATTGTGTGCAGTTTTGGACTCCAAACTTGAGCAACAGTCTTGCTATTGAGGGAGTGCAGCGTAAGTTCACGAGGTTAATTCCAGGCTGAAAGATTGGAGCGACTGGGCTTGTATACTCTGGAATTTAGAAGGATGAGAGGGGATCTTATTTGAAACGTATAAGATTATTAAGGGATTGGACACGCTAGAGGCAGGAAACATGTTCCCGATGTTGGGGGAGTCCTGAACCAGGGGCCACAGTTTACGAATGAGGGGTAGGCCATTTAGAACGGAGATGAGGAAAAACCTTTTCATTCAGAGAGTTGTGAAGCTGTGGAATTCTCTGCCTGAGAAGGCAGTGGAGGCCAATTTTCTGGATGCTTTTGAAGAGAGAGTTAGATAGAGCTCTTAATGATAGCGGAGTCACGGGATATGGGGAGAAGGCAGGAACGGGGTACCGATTGTGGATGATCAGCCATGATCACAGTGCATGGTGGTGCTGGCTTGAAGGGCCGAATGGCCTACACCTGCACGTATTGTACTCGAATTTAGCTTGATTGCATTTATTCAGACTATTACCTGATTGGATTATATAGAATACAAAACAAAGCCTTTCCCTGTACACACGACAATAATAAATCTACACATGTTTTCACTTATAATAGAATTAGCCTAACAACATGTTATCATATCATATCATATATATACAGCCGGAAACAGGCCTTTTCGGCCCTCCAAGTCCGTGCCGCCCAGTGATCCCCGTACATTAACACTATCCTACACCCACTAGGGACATTTTTACATTTACCCAGCCAATTAACCTACATACCTGTACGTCTTTGGAGTGTGGGAGGAAACCGAAGATCTCGGAGAAAACCCACGCAGGTCACGGGGAGAACGTACAAACTCCTTACAGTGCAGCACCCGTAGTCAGGATCGAACCTGAGTCTCCGGCGCTGCATTCGCTGTAAAGCAGCAACTCTACCGCTGCGCTATGTTAGATTTTGCTTTTTTAACCTTTCAATTTTCTACAAGTCGTCAATCTAATTTTTTTGTTATTTCTTCTTTTAGGCAGCTGTGTTCTTTGAAAATATTGTATTTAAAGATAAAAGATTTGAAACGTAAGTCATTTTTATTTGAAGCGATATATTTTTAAGTTATAGGTAGACACAAAATGCTGGAGTAACTCAGCAGCCTCTCTGGAGAGAAGGAATGGGTGACATTTCGGGTCGAGGCTCTTCTTCAGACTATTTTTAAGTTATATTTAGTTAACCAAATAATCTGACTGTATTTTTCACGAACGTTGGAGATTTGATACAAGTATATTATATTTTGAGAGGCATAGATAGGGTAGACGGTCAGAATCTTTTCCCCAGAGTGGAAATGTCCAACACTAGAGGACAGAGCTAGAAGGTCAGTGGGGAAGCAGTTTAATGGAGATGTGCGGGCCAAGTTTTTTACACAGAGTGATGGGAGCCTGGAACATATTACCAGGGATGGTGGTGGAGGCAGATACGATAGTGGCATTTAAAAGGCATGGAAGTGCAGGAATAGAGTGATTTGGATCATGTTCAAGCAGATGAGATCAGTTTAACTTGGCATCAAGTTTAGCAGGGCCAATGTGGGCCGAATGGCCCGAGTTCAGTGTGATGAAGGGTCTCGACCCGAAACATCACCCGTTCCTTCTCTCCCGAGATGCTGTCTGACCCGCTGAGTTAGTCCAGCATTTTGTGTCTGGCCCGTTTCTGTGCTGTACTGTTCTGTTCTAAGTAGGTGGAAACTAACTCGCTAAATTTTTTGGCACGGCACGGAAACAGGCCCACCGAGTCCGCACAGACCAGTGATCCCCGCACACTTACATTATCCTACAGACACCAGGGACAATGTACATTTATATCAAGCCAATTAACCTACAAACCTGTACATCTTTGGTGTGTGAGTAAACCGAAGATCTTGGAAAAAACCCACGCAGGTCACAGGGAGAACGTACAAACTCCATACAGACAAGCAGCCATAGTCAGGATCAAATCCGGGTCTCTTGCGGGCAAGGCAGCAGCTCTACCATTGCGCCACCGTGCCGCCCCAGTACGATTGTAATATATGTAAACATCATATATATTTTGTGAATCAAAACCATGTGGAAGTGGGTGAACAATTCCAGTGTGAATTAATTGTGTTATTGCTTGTTTCAGCTTCTCGCCGTCTGTCCTGCAAGGCTTCAGTTGTGGTGTAGCAGTGACCCTGAATGACACCTTGTTTCTTCAGCTCGTTGAAGCCATGAGGAGCAAAAGGGCCGTGCTTGACGAAAGTCAGGTGAGGTCATCCACAAATACCTCATCCCAGAAAAACGTTGATTACTTTGTAGCATCTTCATATTTCTTTCTTCAAGGTTCTGCTTTGTGGGTACCAGAACCTTATTCCAATATCAACCATAATTGAAACAATGCTTGCAGTATTTGTTTCATGCATTGAAGCTAAAATTCCACTTGATTGAGAGTCATGGAGTGAAACAGTGTGGAAACAGGCCCTTCGGCCCAACTTGCCCACACCGGCCAACATGTCCCAGCTACACTAGTCCCACCTGCCTGCATTTGGTCCATATCCCTCCAAACCTGTCCTATCCATGTACCTGTCTAACTCTTTCTTAAATGTTATGATAGTCCCTGCCTCAACAACCTCCTCTGGCAGCTCGTTCCATACTCCCACCACCCACTGTGTGATAAAGTTACCCCTCAGATTCCTATTAAATCTTTTCCCCTTCACCTTAAACCTATGTCCTCTAGTTCTCGATTCATCTACTCTGGGCAAGAGACTCTGTGCATCGACCAAAATCATTGCTAAATATCAACAGACCTGAGGAAAAAGGGCAAAGGCAGATTTCGTTTTAGTTTTAATTTAGTTTAGAAATAAACAAATTTCCGCTAGTGTGTAGGGTGTGAAACTGCACCAATGGATTAACTTCAAAATGGAGATGCATGAAACTGCAGACCCTGGAATTTTAAGCAAAGCACAAAGTGCTGGAGGAACTCAGTGGGTCAGGCAGCATCTTTGGAGGGAATGGACGTTGATATATTGTCTATTCTCTCCGCAGATACTGCCTAGCCTTTGGAGTTCTTCCGGCTCCTTGTGTTTTGGATTAACTTAGAAGTTCAGTCATTGATTACTATGCATTTCTAGCTAACAACAATGTAAACACAGCAACTCCCATGACTGGTAAATGAATTAATGGCCAAATTAGAATTTTTTGGCTACCTTGATAATCGTATGTTTATTTTGCAAAATGTTGGCTTTCTGCTAATTATTCATTAAATTTACCTCTTTTGTCTCTTTTCAGCTGAGCTGTATGTCTTACAGACTGACTTCCAATGGAACACCATCAAACATAGACAGTTTCCCTGAGGATCTTCTGTTGTTTTTCAAGTATGATTTTTTACAATGAGTATTTTTAGTTTAGTTTAGTTTAGAGATACAGCGCGGAAACAGGCCTTAAGGCCCACTGAGTCCGCGCCAACCATTGATCCCCGCACATCATCGCTATCCTACACACACTAGGGACAATTTACAATTATACCAATCCAATTAACATACAAACGTGTACGTCTTTGGAGTGTGGGGGAAAACCAGAGGTCCCGGAGAAAACCTACACAGTCACGGGGAGAACATACAAACTCCGTATAGACAGCACCCGTACTCAGGATCGAACCCAGGACTCGGGCACTGTAAGGTAGCAACTCTACCACTACACCACCGTGCTGCCCCTTTTCTTGAGAATTGTCTAGTCTGTCTCCTGTTTTCGCCTTGTTAATTCCTCACTTTAGTATCAAATTCCCATGCAATAAATAAGAACATTCTGTTAATTTTCCCAATTACTTGCTGCAGCTGGAAATGAAAAGGTGCCTGATTTAGTGCTGTCTTAACTCCTCTGGCAGCTCGTTCTATATACCCCACCCCCCCACTCTCTTGAGTGAAAAGGTTGCCCCTTAAGTTTGTATTAAATCTTGCCCTTCTCGTTTTCACCTAGCAAGTCTCATTGTCTGTACTCGTTCTCACCCAGCAAACGGCTAACAATGGCCTGTTTCCTTTATCATCGTTACTTTTTTGCATATCTTTCATTCATTAGCACTATGACTTTCTACATCACTGTCTATATCTCGTGATTCCCTTTGCCCTGGCACTCTGTCTGAAGAAGGGTCTCGACCCGAAACATCACCTATTCCTTTTCTCCAGAGATGCTGTCTGATCCACTGAGTTACTCCAGCTTTTTGGGTCTACGGTTTAAACCTCTGTCCTCTTGCTTTTGATTCCCCAACCCTGGTAAAAGACTGTGCACTCACCCTATCTATTGTGAACACCACCTCCACAAATAATGAACTTTATTTGTACATGTGCCTGGCTTTTATTTAAACATATAGTTTTCTTGCACACAATGTATTTAAGCAGGAATAGACCTCGTTGTTCATGGTACTACCCTTTGAATGCTGTGAGAAGTAATGTAAACAAAAAGAGTAATTAATAATTTAGTATTTGGCCCTCATATTTTGGCATTGATCGTGACTTTGTAGTTAAAGACTGTTTTAAACAAAATCACGTAGGTCAACATTAAAATGACAACCTCTGTTATATTTTAGTTCTGCAGACTTCAGAACACCTCGAAGCTGTAAGAGATACTTTAGAGCAGTTGGGAGGTCAAACTTAGATCTCTTACGAAAAACATCATCTCGACGACAAAGGCTGTTGGATAATGCCTTCTCGTGCCTGGTAAGAACATTTTGCACAGTAGACACAAATTGGAAACGTACAGGAATTACTGACATGTGGAGGAAAGAACTGCAGATGCTGGTTTACATTGAAGATAGACACAAAATGGTGGAGTAACTCAGCGGGACAGGCAGCCTCTCTGGAGAGAAGGAATGGGTGACGTTTCGGGATGAGACCCTTCCTCAGACTCTGTTTCGGGTTGAGACCCTTCTTCAGACTTCTGAACAAGTGTCTCGACCTGAAAAGTCACCCATTCCTTCTCTCCAGAGATGTTGCCTGTCCCACTGAGTTACTCCAGAATTTTGTGTCTATCTTCAGAATTTCCAACATGGTCAGCAACTAGGATAGGATTGAGTAAGGAACGTAAGATAACGTTAAAAACCCTTGTAACCCCTTTCAATAAACCGCAAATGTTTTTAAAAGGAGAAATCAACCAAGTGTTTAGTTTATTCACAAAATGCTGGAGTAACTCAGCAGGTCAGGCAGCATCTCGGGAGAGAAGGAATGGGTGACGTTTCGGGTCGAGACCCTTCTTCAGACTGATGTCGGGGGTGGGACAAAGGAAGGATATAGGTGGAGACAGGAAGATAGAGGGAGATCTGGGAAGGAGGAGGGGAAGGGAGGGACAAGTGTTTAGTTTAGTTTAGTTTATTATTGTTACGTATATCGAGGTACAGTGAAAAGCTTTTGTTTGCGTGCTGTCCAGTTAAAGAAAAGACTCTAGAGGATTACATTCAAGCCATTCACAGTGTACAGATAAAGGATATAGGGTACAACATTTAGTGCAAGATAAAGTTCAATTAATCCAAGGTGTCCAATGAAGTAGATGGGAGTTCTGAACCGCACTCTAGTTGATGAAAGGACCATTTAATTGCCTGATAACAGCCCGGAAGAAACTGTCCCTGAATCTGGAGGTGTGCGTTTTCACACTTCCGTACCTCTTGCCTGATGGCACTCGGACGCCCCTTTACTTTATTTTAATCTTTTTTATCCGCTGCCCTTCAATCCTAGTTCAACTCAGTACAAGATGCAGAGCAGATTCTCCAGACTAAGGTTCAAAATCTCCTTTCAAGTATTTGTCACACTCTTGGCACGGTTTGGGTTAATTGTTTGCAGATTAAATAATTGACAGTTGAAATTAGTGCTTTGTTCTATGATTTCAGGGCTTTGCTGATAGAAGGCTGACAAGAGAGGATGTAGCAGTTTTAGGCCGCTTGTCCTGTGACCTTCCAGGGACCGTCATCTCTAAATGTGACATTACCATCTTGGATCCATTGAAGGAATGCACCTCCTACTCAGACGATCAAATGATTGCAATTGAATCCCTGATCAATACCGGAACCAGCAGATATGGGTGGGTCTTCAATCTCTCTCTCTCTCTCTCTCTCTCTCTTAATAAGAGCAGAGGAGTTGCATTGTCATGATTAATATTTCCCCAAATTTGAAGGTAATGGTGTGGGTGAATAACAATCAACTTGTGGAATCAACTTGGCAACTTTCAAAGTCAGACATGAATTTTATTATTCCATTGTTACCTATTTTAAAAATATATGCAATTGATATAACCACTTCTTCTTTCCAATGAAGCATGTCATATATCTTAAGCCTACCTGTAACAACTTCATTATAGACACTTGAAACAGAGCCCTGTTTGTTCAGTGCTGTAGGAATTAACATATGCAGTGCTACATTCTCCAACAATACAGCCTTGTATTCCAGCAGATTTAAATGGTTTTTCGTTTTCTTTCTGCTTTACCTATAATTCCAGGGAATGCACAATGATTGTACAAACTTTAAGGACTAATCTTATCTTTCGGAACTAGTTTTACAGTGGAAAATTCTACTCGTACATAAGGTGGTAATTATCATTTGATCGTACAGCATTTAAACAGGCCCTTCAGTCAACTCATCCATGCCAACCAAGATGCCCAATCTGTTAGTCCCGTTTTGCCCAGAAATGGCCTAATTTCCCTCTGAACCTCTCCTATTCATGTATCTGTCTAAGTATCTTTTAATTGCTGTTATAGTCCCTTCCTCAACTACCTCCTCTGGCAACTCACCACACACTCACCACCCTCTGTGTGAAAAAGTTGCCACTCAGATTCCTATTAAATCTTGCCCCTTAAACCTATGTCCTCTTGTTCTCGATTTCCCTGCACTAGGAAAAAGACATAGAAACATAGAAAATAGGTGCATGAGGAGGCCATTCGGCCCTTCGAGCCAGCACCACCATTCATTGTGATCATGGCTGATCTATGGAAAGACTATGTGCATTCACCCTGTGTATTACTGTCCTGATTTTATACACCCTATAAAATCATCCCACAGCCTCCTGCGCTCCAAGGAATAATGTCCTAGCCTATCCAACATCTCCCTATAGCTCAGCCCCTTGAGTCCTGGCAACATCATTGTAATAATTCTGCGCATTCTTTTGAGCTTAATGGCATCCTTAAATAATCAGCACGTTGTTTTTTTGTCTCCTAGTTTTCCACGTTCATGGTCCTCCAACACAGTGACTGATCTCGGAAATCTTCCTTTGGCTTTAACAACAACATGGGGACAAGTGAATCCGGTACCGTTTAAATAATTATGTACCAATATATGTGAAGCTTCATGCGTTAGAGCACTAAAGCATTTTTTGTGAACTCTTGATTAATTCTCAGTTAATATTTTCAAAATTTCTATCAATTGTAAAAATGCCAAAAATATCCTAATCGCAAATATTTCACCTTTATTTAATCAAAGAACTGATTCCATACGTTAAAATGTTTTGTTTCAAATTATTTTAAGTATCAATATATCACAAATCAGATTGAGACAATTGAATTTAATATTCGTAATTTAACTGTAGTTTAGCTCCTTTTGTTAAAATCTTATCACCTTTACTCATGGTAATTACCTTGTTAGATTTATTTAAATGAATCCCAGAACTAAGATTCATTAAAGGTTGACGTACATGGTGGTTGAGAGCAAGAAGTGATTGTGTACTTTAAATACATGGTAGGCCATTCGGCCCTTCGAGCCAGCACTGCCATTCAATATGATCATGGCTGATCATCTTAAATCAGTACCCCGTTCCTGCTTTTTCCCCATATCCCTTGATTCCTTTATCCCTAAATCTAACTCTCTCACGAAAACATCTGTGAATTAGCATCCACTGCCTTTTGTGGCAGAGAATTCCATAAATTCACAACACTCTGGGTGAGAAAGTTTTTCCTCATCTCAGTCCTAAGTGGCCTACCCCCTATTCTTAAACAGTGACCCCTGGTTCTGGACTCCCCCAACTGGTTCTGGACTCCCCCAACATCGGGAACATTTTTCCTGCATCTAGCCTGTCCAATCTTTTAATAATTTTATATGTCTCTATAAGATCCCCTCTCATCCTTCTAAATTCCAGTGAATACAAGCCCAGTCGACCCATTCTTTCATCATATGTCAGTCCCGCCATCCCGGGAATTACCCTGGTGAACCTACGCTGCACTCCCTCAATAGCAATATTGTCCTTTCTCAAATTCCACACAATACTCCAGGTGCGGTCTCACCAGGGCCCCGTACAACTGCAGTAAGACCTCCTTGTTCCTAAACTCATATCCTCTCGCATGAAGATGGAGGGAGAGAGGGCCTGCTGGTGCCTGCGAATGAATGAAGGCCAACATTCCATTAACTTTCGCATGAAGGCCAACATTCCATTAACTTTCTTCACTGCCTGCTCCACCTGCATCAGTACCCCGTTCCTGCTATTTCCCCATATCCCTTGATTGCTTTATCCCTAAGAGCTAAATCTAACTCTCTCTTCCCCCCCCGCAACTGTTCCCCCACGCCGGGTCCCCATTGTCCTTTGTTCCCCACCCCCCCTGCATTGTCCTCCCCCCTCCCTCACGGCGGTCCCCCCACGCCGGCTCCTCCATTGTTCTTCCCCTCCCCCTCACGGCAGTCCCCCTACGCGGGCTCCTCCATTGTCCTCCCCCTCCCACTCCCTCACAGTGGTCCTCCACGCTCTCATCGGCCGTCGACTGTGGGTCGATACGCTAGGCATCGCCACCGCCACGAGGCTTCACCTCTCGGCGATCCAGGAGGCATTCCCTGTCCACAGCTGCGGCCCATCAGGAAGCCTTCTGGCCCATCAGAAAGCCTTGGAGAGCAGTGAATGAGAGCAATATATACTTTAGGAAAGGGGCAAGAAATGGGCGACAGAGAGGCGCAGTGGTAGAGTTGCTGCCTTACAGCGCCAGAGACCCAGGTTCGGTCCTGACAATGGGTGCTGTCTGTGCGGAGTTTGTACGTTCTCCCTGGGACCATGTGGGTTTTCCCCAAATTCCAAAGACGTAAAGGTTTGTAGGTCATTTGGCTTTGGTAAAGATTATAAATTGTCCCTAGTGTGCAGGAAAGAGCTAGTGTGTGGGATCGCTGGTCGGCACGGACTTGGTGGGCCGAAGGACCTGTTTCCGCACTCTATCTCTAAAGCGGAAAGACTATACAAGGCTCAGTCCTTGGCCCCCTCCTCTTCATCCTCTACCTGTTCCCCCTTGGTCAATTAATCCGCCGTCATGGTCTCAACTTCCACTGCTTCGCCGATGATATCCAGCTCCTCATCTCCACCAAGTCAATCTCCTCCACCACACACTCTACACTGACAAACTGCATTACTGAAATAAAATCTTGGCTTCAATCAAACTTCCTCAAACTCAATTGCAACAAATCTGAAATCATCATCATTGGTCCAAAAATGCTCACCAAATCCACCCAAAACTTCATCCTCAACATTGATGGTCTCCCAGTATCCACCTCACCTCACATCCGGAATCTTGGAATCATCCTTGATCAAACCCTCTCCTTCGACAAACACATCAAACACATCACAAAGACAGCCTTCTTCCACCTCAAAAACATTGCCCGTCTCCGTCCATCCCTCTCCTCCACAGCTGCAGAAACCCTCATCCACGCCTTCATCACCTCCCGTCTGGACTACTGCAACAGCCTCCTCTATGGCGCACCCTCAAAAATCATCAATAAACTTCAATACATTCAAAACTCCGCTGCCCGTCTACTCACACACACCTCGATCCGTGACCATATCACCCCCGTCCTTTATAAACTCCACTGGCTCCCCATCCCCCAGAGAATCCAGTACAAAATCCTCCTCATAACCTACAAAGCCCTCCATAACCTGGCCCCATCCTACCTGACCGACCTCCTCCACAGGCACACTCCCACCTGCACCCTCCGCTCTGCCGCTGCCAATCTCCTATCCCCCCACATCCGGACTAAACTCAGATCCTGGGGGGACAGGGCTTTCTCCATCGCTGCTCCCACCCTATGGAACTCACTACCCCAAACCGTTAGAGACTCCCCCACACTCACCACATTCAAAACATCGCTGAAGTCTCACCTGTTCAGCACTGCCTTCAACCACTGAAGGTCACCTCACCTACTGTCTCCTTTCTCTGTTCATTTATTTATTTACTTATTTATCTATTTATTAATTTCCCTATGTTCTCAAAATCTCTGTAAAGCGTCTTTGAGTATATGAAAAGCGCTATATAAATAAAATGTATTATTATTATTATTATTATACATGATTACAATCGAGCCATCCACAGAGTACAGATACATGATAAAGGGAATAATGTGAATTACATTTAGTGCAAGATGAAGTCCAGTAGAGCCCGATCAAAGATAGTCCAAAGATTCATAATTAATTGTTTGCTAACTATACCTCTATTTTGTACCTTGCAGTTTACTTTCAACGCTGCCCTCCCAAGGTTCATCAGGAAAGTAAAAAAGGTTAAAAAATCAAAAGAGATCGTTCGGTTTATGGGGCAGCTCAGAAAACACAGAAGATCAAGGCGAGCAATAGGTAAGTCATTATTAACACTCAAGCAAGTCAATCTAAAGCACCACTGGAGGGACAAGGAACCACAAATACTGGAATCTTAAGCAAGACACAAAGTGCTGGAGTAACTCAGCAGGTCAGCAATGTTAATGCTACTTCGCAATAATCATCGCAAATAGCAATGTTAATAACCCTTAAGTCATCTTTTAACTGTCTGCATAACTCGTTGTCACCTAGCCCCCAGCCAACAAAGGTGGGCTCCACCTTTCCTTGGTCATCGATACTTTTTGCATAACTTTCATTCATTTGTTCTATGTCTTTCTAGATCATCGCCTATATCTCTTGTTTCCGTTTCCCCTGACTCACAGTCGGAAGAAGGGTCTCGACCCAAAACGTCACCCATCCCTTTTCTCGAGATGCTGCCTAACCCGCTAAGTTACTCCAGCATTTTGTGTCTATCTTCGGTGTAAACCAATTTCCTTTCTACACAACTAATAATAATAACTGGACCTCAGAGATGCATGTACCAACCATTTTGGGGTTTTAGAACATTTTTACATAGGTTGAGTTCATTGATCATGCAACACTTGTCCTTCAGGCTGTACTATTGGAGAGTTGAATGTCGGTGGCATTAATGAGTTGACTCCAGTGAATTATGATGCTGCCCAACTGGAAGCCTGTTTGTGTAATGCAGTATTAACGGATAATATAGAGTTACTGGGAACTCTGGATTTTGACACTGATCAGCTTGAAGTTCTGAAAGTTAAACTCAACATGGTAGGTAATCTGATTGTCTATAATCTACAGAGCGCCGCCCTGTTATTGTTTTACCATTTTAAAATGATCTTGTAATATCAGGATGGTTATTTGTTTATTTTAGTTTAGTTTAGAGATACAGTGCAGAAACAGGCCCTTTGGCTTACCCAGTCCACGCTGACCAGCGATCCCGGACACTTACACTGTCTTACACACACGAGGGACAATTTATAATTTGAACAAAGCCAATTAACCTACAAACCTGCATCTTTGGAATGTGGGAGGAAACTGGAGATCCCAGAGAAAATCCACGCAGGTCACGGGGAGAACATACAAACTCCATACAGACAGCACCCGCAGTCAGGATGGAACCCAGGTCAATCCTGAACTACCGCTCTACCACTGTGTCCACCATGCCACCCTTTGTCAGATGATTGATTCAGAACTGACACCAATAATTGAAAATATTCTTTAAAATCTGATGTGGTAGGAGAATTAGTTAGAAATTAACCAAATTGTTAGGATGCGTGCATTTTAATGTAGCTTGAGCAAAACTCTGGTGTTTTTGTTACTGTAGAACCAATCTGATATTCATCCCAATGGGGAACTGCTCTACGACAGAGTGACATTGTAAATGAAGTTGTTTTCTTGTGTTATACTCTAGTTTAGAGTTTAGTTGAGAGATACAGTATGGAAACAAACTCTTCGGCCCACTAAATCCGTACCGACCATCGATCACTAATTCACACTAGTTCTGTCTTATCCCACTTTCTCATCCACTCCCTGCGAATTAGGAGCAATTTTTTACAAAGGCCAATTAATCTACAAACCTGCACGTCTTTAGAAGGAAAGCAGAGCACCCGGAGGCAACTCACACAATCAAAGGGAGAACTTATAGACTCTACACAGAGCACAACTTTACCAGTTCTGTCACTGTGGAGTTCTCTGATTACATATGATATTTTCGTGTTTTTTCTCTTCTACTTGCATAACAGCATAACCTGTTAGGCAAAAGGGCCTGTTTCCATGTTGTATTTCTAAACTAAACGAAATATACAGTTGTCATTGATAATCTGAACAAATATGGGTTTTTAATCAAGTTTTACAGCATTACAGCAAGTTTTACAGCATTATGCTGCTAGTTAATCAGCAGGAGGTGTTTTAATATTTTTTGAAGAAGTGTGTGAATAGGTCGATGGTCAGAGTGGACTTGTTGGACCGAATGGCCTTTTTCCATGTTGACTGAAACTGAAAGGTTTATTTTTTCTCAGGTCCATAGAGATGTTGTATCCTTCAAGTTGAATTGCTAATCGGAAAGCAAAGTTCACCATTGGGTTGACCAATGTCTTTTAGCATGAAGGCATTAGTCTCAGGTGTAACAAAGTGAGATGGATTGAATGACTGAATTTTACTGATTTTGATTTTCTGAAACAGATTTACCCCAACGGTCTACCTGAAAACCAGATTCAGCTGCTGGGAAACATCTCCACTGTGTTCAATGTAACCGAGATAAGCAGCTGGAATATCACTCAAGTTGAAACACTTGCTGCATTAATGGCCCAAGAACTGGAAAACACAACGGTATTAAAAGCATGAATAATTTATTTAAAAACATGCAGGGATAGTCCTAATGTAAATTTAGAATCCAACCTTTTTGAGACCTTTGACGAGCTTTAAATCCCTACAGCCTAATGTTACCATTTTCTTGCATTATGGATGCTTTATCCAAACATATAAATCTGAGTGCTTACAACATGCATTCCAACCTGAAGAATGGATTTGAAGTAGAGTTTTCTACAAAGTACCAGAGGGGTTTTTTTTTTAAATGAGAAGGCAAGGAAGATAACTGGGAGAAAATGAAACTGGGCCTGTACTTGCTGGAGTTTAGAAGGATCAGGAGGGACCTCATTGAAACTTACTGAAAAGTGAGAGGATGTGGAGAGGATGTTTCCACTCGTAGGAGAGTCTAGGACCAGAGGCCATAACCTCAGAATAAAGGGACATACCTTTAGAAAGGAGATGAGGAGGAATTTATATAGTCAGAGGGTGGTGAATCTGTGGAATTTATTACCACAGACAGCTGTGGAGGCCAAGTCAATGGGTATTTTTAATGCCGAGATTGACAGATTCTTGATGAGTACGGGTGTCGGGTTATGGGGAAAAGGCAGGAGAATGGGGTTGAGAGAGAAAGATAGATCACCCATGATTAAATAGTGGATTAGACTTGATGGGCCGAATGGGCTATTTCTGCTCCTAGAACTTATGAACATTAAAAGCAGGCGACTCAGGGATGGTCGGGGGAGGATTACATCGTATGCATTTGCTAACTTTAATTGAAAAAAGTTGAACTCTTTTTCAGGTTGAAACCATCATTACAAAATATCTTCAGAGTGGTGGAACTCTAAACGCAGTTTCATTGAAAGCTATTGGTGGACCAAACCTGTGCACCCTGAGCGAGAGCCAACTCATGACCATTACAGAACTGATGCAAGTGGTGTCTTTTTTATATATCTATTTGTTTACCTCCATCCAATGACCATATACAGAACTGTCTATGATTTCTCGCGATTAATTGGCAACGGTGAAAAGGCTAACGGTACAAATGTTCCTGGCTGGTAAACCGTGTGAAAAAGTATTCTACTTTCTAAAAACAGTTTAATTTGGCATTTCCAATGCAGACGAGATGTGTTAAACCTGAGAAGACAGATGTCCTACCATTGCAAATTCTTTTGCCTAGTCATTTCATATGGGATCAGAAAAGATTTGAGTTTTGGAATCCTCGTCATTACTCCCTATTCTAGCTTTGCTGTGGCAAGTGTCCAGAAGTCTGTGATTATTCATCTTAAACACTTGTTCTGAGAACTTATCTTGATAACCTATTGCCCAAGCTGCTTGTGAGAATTCGCAAGAGTCTGTCATGGGCACGACAGTCCTCTTTTGAATGAGCATTGTCGAACAAATTACCAGTTTGATGGGGACTCGAAACCTGGTAGTTCTTCCACAAACCTGAGCTAGATGTGAAGTCGTAAAAGAGGGTGACTTTGGATTAGACACATCTAATTTTAATGAATGAAAATCGTTGAAAACATTAACGACGCAGTGGTGCTGGTTTCCAAGGGGCATGGTGACGGATGTACCACACATCTCTGTCCTCCATACAGCTGGCAAGCTCCTCTTTTGTCTCTACATATACTTCTTCCATCAACGTCTTCAGCATTGTCATGTTTGATTGTTCCGACTTCCATGGGTGGGTTCCCACAGCACAACCTTGTTTGCAGGTATTTCTGGATGGCAGTGGCAATGACCAGCGAGCCTCATCCTTCTCGACCTGATCTTCTCAGTCAGAGGTGGAATCTCCCCATAGAGCTAGGCGTTGGTGATGTGGTTCCTCCAACTGACATTATGAACTTTTCTGTAGGAAAAAAACTGCAGATGCAGGTATAAATCGAAGGTAGACACAAAATGCTGGAGTAACTCAGCGGGTCCGACAGCATCTCGGGAAAGATGGAAGGGGTGACGTTTCGGGTTGAGACCCTTCTTCAAACTGAGCATTTGGATGTAGATACATTTGAGAGACTTGATGGGTGGAACTGGCGAAGGAAGTAGTACTCACCTGATCCTGTGAAGATCAGTTATGCTCAATCCTTCTGAGGGAGTATGTTGAAGCAGTGATGGGTTGTCCACTGTGGGTCAAACAATATTTAATCACAGTTGTGTATGAAGGAACTGCAGATGCTAGTTTAAACCAAAGATAGACACAAAATGCTGGAGTAACTCAGCGGGACAGGCAGCATCTCTGGAGAGAAGGAATGGGTTATTAGGAATAATCACAGTTGTGTCCAGCGGAAGATGTCAAGGGACTCCATTCACCATTTTATTGTGGCAGCCTTTACCCAACAGATGATTTTTTGGGTTAGTGGCAGATTGGGGCAAGTTGTGGAGATAACATGGATGGATAATACCTCTCCAACTCCAAAGGTTGTGAAGTTATTATCAGATATCTCCACGACTTACCCCAATCTGCCACTAACCCAAGATCAACTGTTGGATGAAGGCAGACACAAGGAATTGCAGATGCTGGAATTTTAAGCAAAGACGGAGAAGCAAGGAATTGCGAAAGCTGGAATTTTGAGCAAAACACAAAGTGTTGGAGTTACCTAGCGGGTCAGGCAGCATCTGTGGAGGGAATGGATAGTGTTTTAAGACGGGTTAAAAGCTGTATGACTCTATGATTCTGTAATTGTGTACATGTGACTGTTGAGAGTAGAAAGACATTGTTAGAAACAATAACAATGAATACATGTTTTTCATAACCACAACATTCTCCATTATCCCACAGGAATGCTGGTACACTGGATATCTCTACATGCACTCAGTCAAAGAAGAACCTGCTTTACAAACTAGCGCTGAATGAATTAGTATCTCAGCCAAACAGCACCATCGCCTACTTCAATCTAATAAAGCCATTCCTTGGTATGTTACCTGAATTTTTAAGGTTGATCGTATTTGTAAAATATCTTTGTTCATGTTGGAAATATTCATTAATCTTGGGTGATTGACAGATTTCATCTTGGGCATTTGTGACGGGACAAGGAGTTTGGTGAATTAAATTTTGTCCGTGCCGTGAGCTGTCATTTCAGAGCAGTTATTTCATAATTCATTGTTCTTTTATCATTTTCTTTAGGTGGTGCCAGTGCAAGTGTTCTGAGTGAACTTGCAAATAATAGTGTCAACATGGACTTTGCAACATTTGTAAATCTGAACCCTGAAGAGGTGGTGGTACGTATATGTTGCAAGTTCACAAGTTTTAGTAGAATAAAGCCATTTAAAGTCGGAAACTGACTAGAGTATGGAATATCTGAAAATCTGGACCATTGATATATCTTTAGACATGAACTTGAATCCCACCTGGAAATTCATTCCCATGAAATTAATTAAATACCTAAGTTAGAAAAAGCATATCCATGATGGTAACTCCATGTCGTCTGAAGAAGGGTCCCGACCCAAAACATCCCCCATCCTTTTCCTCCAGAGATGCTGCCTGACCCACTGAGTTACTCCAGCACTTTGTGTCTGTCTTGGGTGTACACCAGCATCTACACGTCCTTCCTATGCATGGTAACTCTATAACTCGTAGATTATGAAACAAGCATGGCACGGTGGCGCAGCAGTAGAGCTGCTGCCTTACAGCGCCAGAGACCCGGGTTCAATCCAGACTATGGGTGCTGTCTATACGGAGTTTGTACGTTCTCCCTGTGACCGCGAGGGTTTTCTCCGAAATCTTCGGTTTCCTCCCACACTCCAAAGACATGCAGATTTGTAGGTCAATTGGCTTGGTATAAAAGTAAAAATTGTCCCCAGTGTTAGCGTTAATGTGTGGGGATCACTGATCAGCGCAGACCCGGTGGCCTGTTCCCACGCTGCATCTCTAAACTAAACTAAACTAAAGCCATTGTTCTCCAGCTAAGGGATGTAAAGGACCTGTCTCTGAACTGAAATGTGAAAGAGCTCATTTTTCAAATGCATTTTCTATTTTTTTCCAGGAACTTAATGTTAATCAGTTGCAAAGCTTGCTTGGGATTAACGTTCCTGGACTTCAAGCTGGAGAGAACGAAACGGTGGTGTTAGCTTGGGTGAACTCACACTCCGAGTCTGAAGTAGCGATTCTTGGGTTAAGGGGAGGAATATCAGATCCTTTACCAGGTACGTACCCTAACTAGTGCGGAGAAGCTTGTAGAGAAAAATCACTGCTACTGGCATAATTCAAAATAAAGTTAAAAAAATGAAAATAGCGGTAACATTTCTGTATGTTTTGCTTCCATTATCACATGCTTTATGGTGAGAGGAGCAAGATGTATTGTGAGGTAACGTTATCACACACAGGGTGGTGGGTATATGGAACGAGCTGCCAGAGGTTATGCAGGGAATGGAAGGATGTGGATCAAGTACAGGTTGAGGAGATTAGTTTAGTTTAGCATCATGTTTGGCATGGGCATTGTGGGCTGAAAGGCCTGTTCCTGTGCTGTACTATTCTATATTCCATCGATGAGCGTGTTAAAGATGACGGTGCATATTTGACGTTTAAATATTTCTTCTGCTAAAACAGTAAAAGAAGGGAATATGAAAGGCTGACCAGAATATTTTATAACTTTTATTTTAAAAGCCAATGCATTTGACCTGCTACATCACAAGTTGTGTAAAAGCAAAATGGTTTTGTTCAGATATAAATACGTATTTGTGTTAAAAAGTAAAACTGCTGCTCGGCAAATCAGCATTTAAAGTATATTCCATTAATAATATATTTCTTTTTTTTCAGAACCCCAACTTAACTTTATGGTAAGTTGGAAATGGTGTTTCTTCCTTTGTTATGACTTTATTATAAGAATTAATTTAAAAAATGTCCTTTTAATATTTCCTTACTTAGCAAAGTTTGTACTCCCGTCACCCAAACTGACTGAAGAGATTGTAGATATGTTTCATCTTCCTATTTCATATTGTTGGGTATTAAATGTTGAACCTGTTTCCCAATCTCTATTCAATAAATAGTTGGCACAAGAAAACTAAAATTGTTAAACTTGTTTTGTTTTTTCTTTATTAGTGTGGAAGCAATATATACAATGGTAAGATTTTTTTTAAATGTTGTAACATTTAATGAACAGTTTTTTCAATTTAAATTAAATTTTTAATTATTATCCTTTAAATTTTTCTTTAAAGTTAAATTTTTATTAATATCCTTTCTTCTTCATCAAATAGAAACCACTTTCTGTGCAACTATAAACAGGTAAGCATTTGTGTTCAATCAACGTTTTATTGATTTGCTGAAATTATTGATTTGTTGAAATTATTGATTTGTTCCTGTGTTCCTGTGGCTTCTCAAAATAAATGTATGGTCAAATCATGTCCTTGGCTAGAAATCTTCGACATTGCTTTTATTTTCCCACTATCCCAACAATGTTGACTTGTTTTGGAGTACCATTAAATTAGGTCTGTATGCATTTTTTATATTTTGAACTAAATGGGAGCAATTTTAGTACAAGCATAGAATGACAAATGATATAGAATTGGCAAATGGGACTAGCTTAGATGGGGCCTCAGGGGAATGGGCGAGTTGGGCCAAATGGCCTATTTCCCTGCTGTATGGCTCTATGGCTCCATGATGGGAGAACAGTCATCTGTGTAGGGAATTGCCACCCTGGACAATCCTGCCTGCATAATTCGATACCGAGTCATACAGTCATAAACAGTGGGGGGAAAGGCCCTTCAGCCCAACTTGCCCACACCGACCATCAAGTCCCCATCAACAATAGTCCCACCTGCCTTAATTTGGCCCATATCCCTCTAAACCTGTCCTATTCATATACCTGTCTAAATGTTTCTTAAACATTGCCATTGTACTTGCCTCAATTTCCTCCTCCTGCAGCTTGTTCTATACAACCCACCACCCTTTGTGTGAAAAGGTTACCTCTCAGGTTCCCATTAAATCTTTCCCCCTGCATTAGCAAATTTGCAGATGATACTAAGCTGGGGGGTAGTGTGAATTGTGAGGAAGATGCAATAAGGCTGCAGGGTGACTTGGACAGGTGGTGTGAGTGGGCGGATACATGGCAGATGCAGTTTAATGTAGATAAGTGTGAGGTTATTCACTTTGGAAGTAAGAATAGAAAGGCAGATTATTATCTGAATGGTGTCAAGTTAGGAAGAGGGGATGTTCAACGAGATCTGGGTATCCTAGTGCATCAGTCACTGAAAGGAAGCATACAGGTACAGCAGGCAGTGAAGAAAGCCAATGGAATGTTGGCCTTCATAACAAGAGGAGTTGAGTATAGGAGCAAAGAGGTCCTTCTACAGTTGTACTGGGCCCTGGTGAGACCGCACCTGGAGTACTGTGTGCAGTTTTGGTCTCCAAATTTGAGGAAGGATATTCTTGCTATTGAGGGCGTGCAGCGTAGGTTCACTAGGTTAATTCCCGGAATGGCGGGACTGTCGTATGTTGAAAGGCTGGAGCAATTAGGCTTGTATACACTGGAATTTAGAAGGATGAGGGGGGTTCTTATTGAAACATATAAGATAATTAGGGGATTGGACACATTAGAGGCAGGAAACATGTTCCCAATGTTGGGGGAGTCCAGAACAAGGGGCCACAGTTTAAGAATAAGGGGTAGGCCATTTAGAACGGAGATGAGGAAGAACTTTTTCAGTCAGAGAGTGGTGAAGGTGTGGAATTCTTTGCCTCAGAAGGCAGTGGAGGCCAGTTCGTTGGATGCTTTCAAGAGAGAGCTGGATAGAGCTCTTAAGGATAAAAGAGTGAGGGGGTATGGGGAGAAGGCAGGAACGGGGTACTGATTGAGAGTGATCAGCCATGATCGCATTGAATGGCGGTGCTGGCTCGAAGGGCTGAATGGCCTACTCCTGCACCTATTGTCTATTGTAAACCTATATCCTCGGGTTCTTGATTCGCCTACTCTGGGCAAGAGATTCTGTGTGTCTACTATTCTATTCCTCTCATGATTTTGTACATGAGTCTTGTATGGAACCAATGGAGTTTAATCAACAGTCAGATGTTCAGAGATTATTCTTTTTGCCTTGCTTAGCTGAGGGCCAACATATCAGCCCTATAATCAACGACCTGAAATGGCTTGATGTAATCCAAGATCCAAACCTAGGTCTTTGCTGGTCTTCGAGACTCCCTACCACAACACTGGTATATTATCTTCAACCATGTTAAAGTAAAGTCTCTCAATGCGGTGATTCCAAATGTAAAGAAATAAACCTAAGACGGTGTTGACCTGGTCACACCTTCTATCTTTTCATCTTTGGCCTTTGTCCAACCATCCGCCCATCAAACTGCCTCCTTACTTGTATCCACCTATCAGTTGTCAGGTTTTGTCCAGCCCCTTCTCTCTCCCAGCTTAATCTTTCCTCTCCACCCCCACCACAATCAGTCTGAAGAAAGGTCCCGACCTGAAACGTCCCCTATCCATGATCTCCAGAAAAGCTGCATGACTTGCTAAGTTACTCCAGCATTTTGTCTTTTTTTTTACTGTGTTGATTCGTATTTTGCTTAAATTACATCCAAGTACAACTTCTCTCCTAATAAACATTTCTTCCCCATCTCCCTTCCTTCGATCTCTGACAGTTCTGCTGTGAATAATTTCTTGATGTCTGTTAATGAGACACAGCTCTGCAGTTTCAACATTACAGACTACGCCTGTGCTCAGGTAAGCTCTATTATCTAGAATTTTACATGAGAATAAATGTCTTGTGAAAGCCTCACTCCGTCTGCTCAGATATCGTTACTTCTTCATGCGAAGGGTGATGGTAGGTGTTCCTGAAATAATTTAGTGTAGTTTAGAGATACAGCGTGGAAACAGGCCCTTCGGCCCTCTGAGTCCGCACCGACCAGTGATCCCCGCACATTCACATTATCCTACACACACTAGGGACAATTTTACATTTATACCAAGCCAATTAACCTGCAAACCTGTACGTTTTTGGAGTGGGAGGAAACCGAAGATCTCTGAGATAACCCACGCAGTCACTGGGAGAACGTACAAACTCTGTACAGACAGCACCCATAGTAGGGATCGAACCCGGGTCACCGGTGCTGCAAAGCAGCAACTCTACCGCTGCCCCTGCTTCCTAATGTTCAAGAGATATAACGTGCCGAAAAATCCTTCACAAATATGAAGGCTTTATTGCAATCCAATTTCATATCCGCCTGTTGAAGACATTTCCTCCCCTCAGAAAGGCAGTGTTAACTTCACAAAAGAAGACAAGCAAGCCAAGAAATACAAAATAGGTTTACAATATAGATCACTCTCGAGATTTATACTTGCTGCACATGACGTGGCTGAGTAGGCTGGACAGTCGTTGCAAAGTCTTCAGGTCAATTTTTATTGGGATGCATCACAACATGGTTGGGGAACAGCTCCATCCAAGACCGCAAGAAATTGCAGAGAGTTGCAGACACAGCCCAGACCATCACACAAACCAACCTCCTTTCCATTGACTTCAACTACACTTGTTGCTGACTCAGCAAGGCCACTAGAAAAATCAAGGACCAGTCTCAGCCCGGTTACTCCCTCTTCTTTCCTCTCCCATCAGGCAAGAGTACAAAAGTGCGAAAACGAACACCTCCAAATACAGGGACGGTTTCTATCCAGCTGTTATCAGGCAAATGATCCATGCCATCACCAACTAGAGAGCGGTCCTGAGCTACCATTACCTCATTGGAGACCCTCGGACTATCTTTAATCAGACTTTACTCGACTTATCTTGCACTAAATGTTGTACCCTTTATCCTGTATCTTTTCACTGTGGACAGCCTGATTGTAATCAAGTGTAGTCATTCCGCTGATTGGGTAGCGTGCAACAAAATTGACTGTACCTCGGTGCACGTGACAATAAACTAAATTAAACTAAACATGTTTCTAAATTGCTTTCCTATGCAGAGTAATAAACTTATGGGAAGTCTAACCAGTGGCCATCTGACGACTTTATTCAATTGCTACACATCAACGAGGGCTCTCTCCAGCCAAGATGAAACTGCACTGGGTATATTTGTTCAGAAGCTTGACAAAACCATCCTTAATGAGGCACTGGATAAATTTAATAACAAGGTAAAAAAAATAATTCATAAGGATGGAAATATCTTTATTGATACATTGCATTAAGCATGCAGTATTACTTTCAGTGTACCTACTGTATTCAAAGATGGTGACCCTTTTTGCATTGAAATTCCTACAAGAAATCATGATATGGAAGACTAACTAACCTAAGTTTTGTGATATATTAAATGTGAAGGAATGCTGAATAATACCAACAACATGAATTATTCTTTATCTTGCACTAAATGTTATTCACGTTACTCCTTCTATCATGATTTTGTACACTGTGGATGGCCCGATTGTAATCGCCTATTGTCTTTCCGCTAAAGATAGACACCAAAAGCTGGAGAAACTCAGTGGGACTGGCAGCATCTCTGGAGAGAAGGAATGGGTGACGTTTCGGGTCGAGACCTTCTCTCAGTCTGAAGAAGGGTCTCTACCCGAAACGTCACCCATTCCTTCTCTCCAGAGATGCTACCTGTCCCGCTGAGTTACTCCAGCATTTTATGTCCATCTTCGGTGTAAACCAGCATCTGCAGTTCCTGTCTACACATTGCCTTTCCGTTGACTGGATAGCACGCAACAAAATATTTTCACTGTACCTCAGTACATGTGACAATAAACTAAACTCAACTAAACTTAAACTCAATTCGTAAGACATCAGTGGAAGAACCCAAATGAACTTCCTAGACTTGCATTGCTTTTGTTTGGGGATTAAAATTGCTTTTTTGGAAATTTACTGTGATGATACAATTTATCACTTAAATATAATGAAAACGAATTAGTAGAAGGTACTTTGCCAGCATAAGCACCTGGATATTTGATAGGTCCTGACCTGAAAAGTCACCTTTCTTCTGTCCTTTCTTCGTTCAGCAGGAGGCAACCCAGTTTCTTTGGAAAGATCAATAAAACTGTATCAGGCTGCTATGGGTTTTATTGAATTTCAGTGTTCTCTGCTGAAAATGAACTGCCTTTGAAGTAATGATCCTTTAAAAGTACCGAAGATAGACACTAAAAGCAGGAGTAACTCAGCGGGTTAGGCAGCATCTCTGGTGAAAAGGAATATATTACGTTCTGAAGGACCGAAGGTCTTGACCCGAAACATCATCTATTCCTTTTCTCCAGAGATGCTGCCTGACCCGCTGAGTTACTCCAGCTTTTTGTGTGCAACTTCAGTTTAAACCAGCATCTGCTGTTCCTTCCTACCCACTTTACAAATACTGCCTGGTTTACAGTTGTTATGCCATTTCTGGTAAAACAATAGTATTAACAATTACGGTTTATCATATAGGCAAAAGAGAGGTTTAGATGAGGTTCAACTTTTCAGTAAATTTGCCTAATATTGCATGGTGAATTTTTTTTTTAAAGTAATTGTAATTTGTTTCTGAAATGGGGAATTTATTTTCTTTGCGATAAATGATCTTGCTAACAGTATTTAAGCAAATGTCATGGTTTGTTTCAGACTCAGAACACAACATTGATTCCTCTGATGTCGAAGATCACGTTTGTGAATGCTCTGTGGGAGGTGGTAAGGACCAATGAAAACTTAAACAGTTCTGACGTCCTGACAAAGTGGTTCCAGCAGCGTTTCAGACCGTTCAATGCCGCCGTCTCCCAACAAGCGCTGAACTGTCTTTTGATACAAAATATAACTTGCCAAGGATACCAAGCAGTGTAAGAGAATGACACACTTTCATTATCTGATGCAACAGGTTCATGCCAATAATAATTAAAGCTCGGCACACATTTAACTATTTTAAAGCCAAGAACCCAGTGGTACGAATATTGATTTCTCTCATTTAAAGGAACCTTTGCTTTCCCTCTCTCTTTCCGTCCCTCCCCCACCCTAGTTCTCCCACTAGTTTCACTGTCCTGATTCATTTTACTGTTTGTATACCTCGTTGTCACCTTCCCCTCAGCCAACAATGAACCATTGTACATTTCCTTGATCAGCATCTGCTTTGATCTGTCCTTTTCATAAATTCATGAACTTAAGAAAATGTCCTTTTCACACCTTGCATGCTCTTTGTACCCTTCCATGTATCTAGTTTCCCTCTCCTCTGTTTCACAGTCTGGAGATTCTCGACCCGAAACGTCACCCATTCCTTCTCTCCAGAGATGCTGCCTGTTCCGCTGAGTAGCTCCAGCATCTTGTGTCTATCGTAACTATTTTTATTGTCAGTTTTGAGACCTAACGCCTGCTTAGGGGCCAGCTACAACATTGATTTGTCTCCAATCAGTAGCACCAACGAAGCTCGAAACTAGTCCCAAGATGACCCATCTTAAATATCATACTGAGATTGCAATAGCGCACACAGGATGCCATTTTGCTAATTGTTGAAAGGTTTCATTACAATGGGATGCCATATTCAGGCTTTGGATACAAATATACGTGGACCATATCAGATTATAAAACATAATCAGGGCGGCACAGTGGCACAGCTGTCGACTTGTTGCCTCACAGCACCAGAGACCCAGGTTCGATCCTGACTACAGGTGCTATCTGTGTGGAGTTTGCACGTTCTCCCTGTGACTGTGGGTTCCTCCAGGTGCTCTGGGTTCCTCGCATGTTCCAAAGACGTGCAGGTTTGTAGATTAATTGGCCTGCTTCCACCCAGTATCTCTAAACTAAACTCTAAACTATTGTACTACTCCAAATTATTGTACATTGGATGAATGAATACTATAGATCAGCCTGTCTAATAAATGATAAATATATTCCTATATTAGCTTAAAAGGACTCAACGATGCCTATGGAGAAATGCTACCGATAACAAGAAAGGCTGTAGCAAAAATATGGATTCTTGGCTACCTCAACACCACAGGTAAGATGATTCCTCCTATTTATCACATGGAAAAAAGTAATATCAAGGTTGGCACGGTGGCGCAGCGGTAGAGTGCTGCCTTGCTGCACCAGAGACCAGGGTTCGATCCTGACAATGGGTGCTGTCTGTACAAAGTTTGAATGGTCTCCCCGTGACCTTCATGGGTTTTCCCCAGGATCTCAAGTTTGCTCCCACACTCCAAAGACGTACAGGTTTGTAGGTTAATTGGCTTGGTATAGTTGGTGATTGTCCCCATTGTGTGTAGGATAGTGTAAGTGTGTGGGGATCGCTGGTTGGTGTGAACTCGCTGGGCTGAAGTGCGTGTTTCCACGCTGTATGTCTAACCTATACAGAACTAAACTCTACAACGTTTGTTGTGAGATAAGTCCATGTTTCTCACAAGATTAACCTTATGATCTCCCCGAGCACATCTGTAAATACAATGCCATTGATTAAAGGTTTTCTTTTTTTCATTGAAGGCGGTCTTGAATTGAGTATTCAAACACATACTCTTACAAAGAGCATATGAGACAGAAACAGGCCATTTTCCCCCTCGAAAATGTTCTGCTATTCAACTAGCCCATTGCTGATCTTGCACCTCAATACATTCCTGCTCCATCATAAAATACCTTTGTTCCTCTAATATCCAAAAATCCAACCATCTCAGTTTTGAATGAAGTTGATAACTTCCACGGCCTTGTGAGCTCAATAGAAGTTTATTATTATACAAACATCAATTGTTGTAAACACCTGATTAGTTTAGTTTAGAGACACAGCGTGGAACCCACTGAGTCTGCGTCGACATTATCCTACACACACTAGGGGCAATTTTACTAAGCCAATAGCCTACGTCTTTGAAGTTTGGGAGGATACTGGAGCTACCAGAGAAAGCCCATGCTGGTCATGGGGAGAACGCACAAACTCCATTCAGGCAGCACTCGTAGTCAGGATCGAACCGGGGTCTTTTGTGCTGTAAGGCATAATGATCGGCTGGACTATATCCTCTCCACAGACCTAACCTTTATCCTTCAATCACAGGTGCAGGATGTATCAGCAACACAAATGGATCAAGAGACTGGCTCATGAAAAATTGGGGAATGTTCAAAGACCTTGTCAACATAGAGGATTTTGTCAACCTGAATTCTAATTTCAGTGGAGTAAGTCATGGAATCTTTTTATGGAAACTGTGATGCTGTGTAAAACATGTTGTATTTTTTAAATTGCAGAATATATTATTGATCAATCTTGGCTCTTTACCAGTCCAATTTAAAAAATATTATGTAGAAACAAAAGAACTGCAGATGCTGGTTAATGCACAAAAAGACACAAAGTGCTGGAGTAACCCAGCAGATCAGGCAGCATCTCTGGAGAACATGGATAGGTGACATCATGGAAACCCTTCTTCAGACTGAAGACATTGGATGGGATCTGCACTATTTTAGACTGAAAATTATAATATGACATTAAACCATCACTGTATACTGTCAAAAATTCAAAATTGGAGCCAGGAACAGCAGAAACATTTGCATAGATTTGAGATGGATGCCTCTTAGAGATACAAGGCACTGCAGATGATGGAATGTTGAGCAATAGCCCAAGGGCAGGAGTAACTCAGTGGGTCAGGCAACATCTGTGGAGGAAATAGATAGATGACCTTTCAGATCGGGACCCTACTTCGGACTCACGGACAACACTTCAAGTTGGGACTAAAGAAGGATTTTGATCTGAAACTACACACTAAATGCTGGAGTAACTCAGTGGGTCAGGCAGCATCTCGGGAGAGAAGGAATGGGTCTTGATCTGAAACGTTGTCTGTCCATCCCCTCCACAGATGCTGCCTGACCCACTGAGTTACTCCAATACATGTCTCCCAGTCTTTTTGTACTCCATCATGAAATATCTTGCAATTGATATACAGGCAATCCCCACATTACTACTAATCGTGTTACAGAACTTTGTCCAGGCGTTTATGTGAAAAAGAAGTAAATTAATCAAATTGTTTGTTATTTTTTAACTTGCTTTGCCTGACCCGGGCGCAAGTTTGCAATACAAAACATTGCAATGCGACACATTTTCTAGAAATACAATCCTCGTAAAGGGGGTTGTTCACCTCTCCATCGTTGTCAGTTACCAATGGAAACTATAACACTTTCCATGTCAAACAAAGTGTTTCCCTTATATCATCACACTCTGTGGCGGCCAAGACATTGGGACTTTTTAATGCAGGGATTGATGGGTTCCTGATTGGTGTTAAATGTTATGCGGCAAAGGCAAGAGAGGGAGAAATAGATCAGCCATGGCCGCGTGGACTCGATGGGCTGAATGGCCTAATTCTGCTCCTATGTCTTATGGTCGTGAAGCTAAAAGAGCAAAGTTCCTGGGTGGTTAAGTGAAGCAATCTCGTTGATGGGCTAGCACAGCAATGTAGAAACAAGCACTGCAGATGCTGCTTTACACAAAAGGACACAAAGTGCCAGAGCAACTCAGCTGGTCAGGCAGCATCTCTGGAGAATGTTGATTTGTGACATTTATGCGATGGGAAATCTTGTCCTCTGATGCTCATTTCACCAAATGATCTACTTTATTAACTTTATATTTCCATAGTTTGATGTTCTGGACATTCTCAATCCAAGACATCTGTCCCAGCTAACCGTCGGCTCTTTGAACAACCTTAACGACATCAATGAAATCCTCAATGCAGTTTTTAGCAGAAACTTCACGGGACTGAGGGAATACATGAACTACTTTGTCATCAACACACAAATGGTAAATCAGTCGATATTTTGATCATTCTTTACCTGGAATGTAAATGTTGCCACTATACTCCAGCATTTGTTGTCCATCCCAGCTGCCCTATACAATTGCCTTTCAAGTATTTGGCCATCTGAGAGAGCTGTTCAGCATCAAATGTTGGTATAGGACAAGGGTCACAACAGCCATACGAGTTTTCTTCCTTACAGACAGGTTTGAATCTGTTGAGGTTTTCATAAAACAATCTCTGGGTGATAAAACACCCCCTCGGATCCCATCGAAACCTCTTACCCCTTACCCTACATTTACGGCCTCTAGTCTTATTCACCTACATTAAGCTGGAAATTTTCCTGCGGTCTAACCTATTTATGCCCATAAGTTTACATAGTCATATCCCCTCTATTATCCCCACATTGGCAATGTCATGTAAAGGTTGATGCTGGTACAATATCTCGGGCAAAAATATTTTATGGTCATTTCGGTCAATAGTAAAAGTAATTCTAAACCCCTTATCAACCCAAACATAAATCTTTCCCTATATACTTCTGATAAAGTGATGGCACTGTAGGGCAGCGGTAGAGCTGCTGCCTTACAGTGCCAGAGACCCAGTTTCGATCCTGACTACCGGTGCTGTCTGTATGGAGTTTGTACATGCTGTCCGTGACCTGCATGGGTTTTCTCTGGGTGCTCCGGTTTCCAATATCCTGAAGACGTACAATTTTGTAGGTTAATGGGCTTGGTATAATTATAAATTGTCCCTGGTGTGTGTAGGATGGTGTTAGTGTGCGGGGTTTGCTGATCGGCACAAACTCGGTTGGCTGAAGGGCCTGTTTCCGCATGTTATCTCTAAGCTAAACTAAACTAAAATCCTAAGAATTTTAAATGTATTAAAAATGATAAGTAATTATCCTTGAAATTGTTTTAGCACCAGCTAAATCATTTTCAGAGGGCTGTCAGAATTTAAAAAAATGTAATTCTCTTTTCTTTCAGATGGATATTCAAGTTATTCGGAACACTACAGTGAGGGACGTGATGCTCAATAGGATCATGCAACAGTTAGAAGCCCAGTTTCCAGCATTTAATGCCCAGGATTATGCCGACTGGTTCCAGACTAAATTAACACTTCTGCTGCCCAGTATTGGATCTCAAAATCTTGCCCTCATACATTCCAACAGAACTTGTGAATCGAACCAAGCTATGTGAGTACTCAGGGCATCAAAACCCCTTGTATCTTGGTGCTGTTGTCCGTTTGCTCGCCCTCCTTCCATTGCTCACCCTCAACCATACTGGAATGACATCACACTGAATGGACAAAGGCAAATAGACTCTGATTGTGCAAAAAGAGTCAAGAGTGTTTTACTTTGCTTTGTCCCAGATCGAACAAATTCTTACTTGCAGAAGTATCACAAAACATTGTACTCCAAACAATATAGTAAACAATATAATAAACAAGAAAAAAGTTCAGTATATATATATATATGTGTGTGTGTGTGTGTACTGTGTATTTTCTCATCTCAGTTTTAAATGGCTTCCCCTTTAATCTTAGACAGTGGCCCCTGGATCTGGACTACCCAACATTGGGAACATTTTTCCTGCATCTAGCTCGTCCAGTCCTTTTATAATTTTATTAGTTTCTATAAGAAACATATATAAAATGTGTGTAGGAAGGAACTGCAGATGCTGGTTTAAACCGAAGATAGACCCAAAATGCTGAGGTAACTCAGCGGGATAGGCAGCATTTTTGGAGAGCAGGAATGGGTGACATTTCAGGTCTGAAGAAGGGTCTCAACCCAAAACGCCACCTATTCCTTCTCTCCAGATAAAGATTGTTAAAGAATGGACACCAATCTCTTTTTTCTCCTACATATTTATTTGGAATTTGAGTCTTGGTTGCATCTGCAGTTCCTTGTTTCTAAAGACGTACAGGTATGTAGGTTAATTGAGTGGGTAAATGTTAAAAAATTGTCCCTAGTGTGTGTAGGATAGTGTCAATGTGCGGGGATCGCTGGGCGGTGCGGACTTGGTGGGCCGAAAAGGCCTGTTTCCGCGCTGTATATGAAATATGAAATAATAATATGAAAATAAAGCAAATGTAAATCTTTCCATCTCTGCTTCAAATAGAGATACCTGGCGTATACTACTATTAAGATCTTTTTGCAAAATTGCTATTTAATTCATTGAATTTTTTTGTTAATTATCATTTCTAATCTATGCAGAATCAAAGGACTGGACAACATTTATCCAAGTTTATCACCGGCTCAGATTAGGACCATCTACACGTTTACATCAAATTATCTGTCCCTCCAACTTAATTCAACAGGTAAAGTGCACTGATGCTTGGCTTTATGGTACATCTGCTACGAAGGGGGGAATGAAAAAAGTGTTTGTAGATGGTGGTTGCAGGACAAAGAACTAATTTTCATTAGATCACGTCATGAGACAGCTCTATAGGACTTTGGTTAGGTCCCATTTGGAGTATTGCATGCAGTTCTGGTCACCCCATTATAGGAAAGATGTGGAGGTTTTGGAGAGGGTGCAGGGGAGGTTTACCAGAACGCTACCTGGATTAGAGGGCTTCAGCCACAGAAAGTTGGAAAGACTTGGGTTGTTTTCCCTGGAACATCAGAGCTTGAGGGGAGACGATAGAAGTATATAAAATTATCAGAGGCATAGATAGGATAGACATTCAAAACCTTTTTCCTGGGTGGAAATGTTGAACACTGGAGGGCAAACCTAAAAGGTGAGAAGAGGAAAGTTTAAAGGAGATGTGCAGGGCAAGCTTTTTTACACAGAGAGTGGTGGGGGTCTGGAACACATTGCAAGGGGTGGTGGTGGAGGCAGATAAATAGTGGAGTTTAAGAGGCTTTTAGATAGGCACATGGAAACGCAGGGAATCGAGGGATATGGATCATGTACAGGAAGATCATAAGTGTTTGGAGCAGAATTAGGACATTCCACCCATCAAGTTTACTCCGCCATTCAATCATGGCTGATCTATCTCTCTTTCCTAACCCCATTTTGCCTTCTCCCCATAACCTCTGACACCCATACTAATCAAGAATCCATCTATCTCTGCCTTAGATATATCCATTGATTGCCTCCACAGCCTTCTGTGGCCAAGAATTCCACAGATTCACCACCCTCTAACTAAAGAAATTCCTCCTCATCTCCTTCCTAAAAGAACTGATGATCAGTTTAACTTGCCATCATGTTCTGCACATACATTGTGGGCCGAGGGGCCCGCTTCCTGTGCATATGTTTGATGAGTGGGGCAAAGAAGTCCATTGTGGTTGAAGTAACGGAGATATCAAGGGGCAATGTGACCCTTTGTTTTCCCAGAGTGCTACACCATACCTACTATGGTTCACCAGTCTACTATTGTGCAAAGTTATGAGCTTCGCTGTGACTGAATGAATTGTGAAAAGCAGTAACCCTGATCCACCTTCTGTTTGCAGGTGCTGCATGCACTGGAAATGCTCCCGAGAGCCGAGACTGGATACTACTGAACTTCGGCAAATTCCGATCGCAGTCTCAATACAGTGAACTAATCTCTCTGAACAGCAACTTTACAGGAGTAAGTTTGTTAGATCACCTAAGAAAGTATAAAGGATTTTGTTATACTGTATCCTGTAAAACAATCTGCACGACCAGCCATTTCTGGGTTCTTTGTATAGTGGGTGAGAAACTGTGCAGTCTGATGAGATGGTGTGCAGTGCGGCTGTATATTCCAATGGGATTTTTTTGGAGATACAACATGGGAGCAGGCCCTTTGGCCCTCCAACAATTGAATGCATGAGCAATGAGTAACATTTGAAGGACTATCCTTCAGGGAGACAATAAAAAAACCTATGGATAAACTGAATGTGTTATTTCTATTCTAGGTCAATGTTGTAGATTTGCTCACTGTCAGACAGCTCGCACAGTTATCTGCCAGCAGTGGAGTTCTCAACAGTATGGTTAATGTACAGAAGATCATGAACCGTATCTCAGCTGACAACATTACTGAGTTTATGGACATCTTCAGTCGTGATGCCCGGCAGGTAGGAAATATCAGCAGCAGCAAATCAAACTCTGGGTCTACTAGAGTGAAGCTTCACTTTGAGAACCAGATATACTTGTGGGGAAAAAGGACACTAAGTGCTGGAGTAACTGAAAACGTTTGAAAAGTTAACGAGCATAACCTGCCTGAGGGAATGTGTAGGAAGAGACTACAGAGGCTGGTTTACACTGAAAATTTAGACACAAAATGTTACTCCAGTAATCTCAGTCTGAAGAAGGGTCTCGCCCCTTATGGTTATTCATTTAGCCTGTGAAGATTGTAAGAATGCCGTCTGTTCCAGTGAAAGGGTGTCTGGTTAATCTAAACTATAGGCCCAGTCAGCTTCATCTCTACTCAATGATAATTTCACTATCCTTTTCATCCACCATTCCAAGGATAAATCCAACGTGCCTTCACTAAAACCTGTTATCACAGCCAGACATATTTAATAAAGTACCACAGAATGTGGTAAATGGAAACATTGCTGATGAGCTGAAAGTTTAGTTGAGAGATACAGTGAAAATAGGTCCTTCGGCCCACCAAGTCCGTGCCGACCAGCGATGCCTGTACACTAACACTATTCTACACACACTAGGTACAATTTACAATTTTACCAAGCCAATTAACCGATAAACCTGTACGTCTTTGGAGTGGGGGAGGAAACCGGAGCACTCGGAGAAAACCCACGCAGGTCATGGGGAGAACGTACAAACTACGTACAGACAGCACCCATAGTCAGGATTGAACCCGGGTCTCTGGTGCTGTGAGGCAGCAACTCTATCGCTGTGCCGCTCTAAAGCCTTACAGCTGAAATCCTTACAGAATGTATGCATCGAGAAATGTTTGCTTGTAAATGTTAGTATCGGTACATCTTTATTTTGACATAACTTGGTACTTCTAATTCTGTTTTACTAACTTTTCTAGAACAATATACCGTTGGCTCCAGAGGTGGCAACTGGGTTATTAAGTGAAGTTCTAACCCGGGCTGAACCAGTCATTTCCACTTCTGATGAAAATGAGCTTCAGGTCTGGCTTGATACTAGACTCCAACTCCTGATTCCACAACTGAATGGAAATTTGACCAACATACTTCTGACTAACAGCAGCTGCAATGCAGCTCAGATCATGTATGTTCTCAGTTTTGGTTTTCAAGTAATTCCTCTCTCTGAAGTATTAACTATGTATGGTGTTTAGTTTACATTTAGTTTAGAGATACAGCTGAGAAACAGGTCCTTCAGCTCACCGAGTCCATGCCGACTGTCGATCACCCACTCACACCAGTTCTATGTTATCCCACTTTCACATCCACTCCCAGCACAGTGGAGAACTCAATTTACAGAAGCCAATAAACCTACAAACCCGCACGCATTTGTGATGGGGGAGGAAACCGGAGCACCCGGAGAAAACCCATGCGGTCACAGGGAGAACGTGCAAAGTCTGCACAGACAGAACCAAGGTCAGGATCGAACCTGGGTCTCTGGCGCTTTGAGGCAGCAGCTTTACCAGCTGCGCCACTGTGTCGTCTGTGTTCAAGAACTGTTTTCTTGACAATTTAATTACAATGAGACATTGCAAAGAATGTTGAGTTGGTTTTGTCGGTGACTGTTTAAAAAAAAACCTACTCTTGAGATTTGAAGTACAGCAAACACAATTGCTTTCCCTGCGGTATTTGTGTCTTCTCTGCAACTCATGTGCACAAGGCTCCACACTGCCAATTAAAGCAGGTATTCTGCTCAGCACTTTTTAACCATTACAGTTCTACACCCCAGACACAGTGGTGCGGCTAGTGGAGCCACTGCTTCACACCTCCAGCGACCCAGGTTCAATCCTGACCACCAGTGCTACCTACATGGAGTTTGCAAGTTCTCCCTGAAAACATATAGGCTACCTTTGGGTGCTCTAATTTCCCCATTCATGCCAAAGACATGCTGGTTTAGTTCAGTTTGGAGATACAGCGTGGAAACAGGCCTTTGGCACACGGAGTCCACACCAACCAGCGACCCCTGTACACTAGCACTATCCTATACTCTAGGGACAATTTACAACCTTTACCACAGCCAATTAACCTTCAAACGTGTACGTTTTTGGAATGTGGGAGGAAACTGGAGCACCCTGGGAAAAGCCATGTGGTCACAGGGAGAACGTACAAACTCCATATAGACAGCATCTGTAGTCAGGATCGAACCCGGGTCTCTGGCGCAGTAAGGCAGCAACTCTACCACCGTGCCACCCAGGAAGATTAATTGGCCACTAAATTTCTCCCAATTTGTAGGTGAGTGGTAGAATCTGAGAGGAGGGGGTTGATGGGAGTGTGCAGAGAATAAAATGGGTTAGGCTGGGATTAGTGCAGGAATGGCTTCTTTGATAGTTGGCACAGACTCGATGGGCCAAAGGGCTGTTTGTGTGCTCTGTATCTCTATGACTCTGTGATCTGGAGTGACAAATAAGATGAAGACAAACTAAATTTGTTAATATTAATATATGTGGGAAATCTTCTCTCTTTGTGTCTTCCTTTCACTTGACAGGGAAATATACTGGTCATTTTAAAGGCAAATGTTGAAAAGTAATGTTTTTTGCAGGTGATGTTGTCAAGTGCTAGTGAAGAATTATCCTTCAATTTGATATCTTTATTAGATCTGATTTATTAGATGGTGGAAGGATTAATGTTTTTATGACTTTTGATTCAGCTTTCTATCACAGATAATGGCCATTTTACATTTACATTCAAAGTCAAAATATTCCTTAAGAAAAATCTTTATGATACTGAGTAAAAGATTGAGTACTGACAACTTTTGACTTTCCCATTTAGAATACGGACTCTGAGTGCACGGATTTCCGAATTTCCAAGGAAGATTCAGCAACAACTGTATAGGAGCATTAGAGATTATCTCCGAGCAGGTATTCAGCTTGTATTTTGTTCAGTCATTGTGTTTTGGAATTCTATTGCTCTCCATGATTGCGTACAAAATCATGAGAGGAATAAATCTATGATTGCGTACAAAATCATGAGAGGAATAAATCGGGTAGATGCACTGGGTTTCTTGCCCAGAGTAGGGAAATCGAGAACCAGAGGACATAGGTTTGAGGTCATGAGATCATTAGAAATAGGAACAGAATTAGGCCTTTTGGCCCATCAAGTCAACTCTGCCATTCAATCATGGCTGATCTATCTCTCCCTCCTAACCCCATTCTCCTGCCTTCTTTCCATAACCTCTGACACCCTTACTAGTCAGGTGAGGGGGGAAGGGGAAGAAGAAAATTGGAAGAAGAGAGAGGCAGGACAAAGTATGACAAAGTGCCAGCAACATGAAATTGCTCCCACTCAACAGGCAATAGGGATCATGTCTGAGTCTGAAGAAGGATCCCGATGAGGTATTCAAAGAAATTAATCATGTCTAAATCCACCCAAGTGCCAACCTATTCTGTGATATTACCAGCAACAACACTTTACTTTGTAAAAAAGACACAAAGTGTTGGAGTAGCTCAGGCAGCATCTCTTGAGAAAATTGATTGGTGACATTTCAGAGAGTGTCTGAAGGGTCCCGACCCAAATCGTCACCTCTCCAAGTCCTCCAGAGATGCTGCCTGACCCGCTGAGTGTTCTGCATAGTGAGAAATTGAAAGGAATTCCAGAGCAGACTGAAGGTAGAAACAAGGTGCTGGTGCAGCATCACTGGGGAAAAGGAATTGGTGACATTTCGGGTCGAGCCCCTTCTTCAGACTGAGAGTCGGGAGAGAGGGAAACTAGAGGTATGAAAAGGTACTGAATAAATTGGAGCCTGCACCGATGACTCAGGAAAAGTGGAGCCTGTGTGTAAAACTCCATCGCTGCTGGTATTGGATCAAAATGGGTCTCGCCCTGTGTGGTTCCATTTCAATGCATGTTTTTAGATGCTAATGGCTATCTAGGCCACAAGACAGCCACTAGTTCGGAAGAAAAGTCAATGTTGCACACTTTTAATTGTTGCTTATTTTTTGCTTAGGCCCCAAAACAAGATGTTATAATGCAAGCGACCCGGCTTTGAACTCAACTGCCTGGTTTGCCAATTACTTTGGGAAATTTCTGGTTTATACAAGCAGAGATGACTTGACCTTACTGACTGATAATGCAACAGTACGTACGACTACTTCAGCTTTAGTTATTTTGCATCCTTCATCTATACTTGAACAAATTTAAAGAAAATGTGCAGGGTGTGCTTTTATTTTTTACACAGAGAGTGCTTTGAAGGTGCTCCCAAGGATGTTGGTGGTCAGATATGATAGTGGCTTTAGTTTTAGTTTGGTTTAGAGATACAGCCCGGACGGAAACAGGCGCATCGGCCCACCATGTCCCACACTATCCTACACACATTAGGGACAATTTACAATTTACAGAAGTCAATTAGCCTACCAACCTGAACTACTTTGGAGTGTGGGAGGAAACCGGAGCACCCAGAGAAAACCCACACAGATCCCGGGGAGAACGTACAAACTCTGTGCAGACAGCACCCGTAGTCAGAATCGAACCCGGGCCTGTAAGGCAACAACTCTACCACTGCGCCACTGTACTGCCCCAAAGGGGCGTTTAAGATTCTTTTAGATGGCACAACGATATGCATTGAACAAGGGATAAAGATCCCATGCAGAGAGATAATTTAATCGGACTTTGTAGGCCAAAGGGGCTGTTCCTTTTCTGTACTATCCTATGTTCCAATTGACATTACTGTTAATTAAACATTACATTTGTTGTGAAAATTCTAATACTCTTACTATCTCTTTTCTACAGTTGAAGCTATTTGCAGCCGACCAGAGCAATCTGAATCTTCTGATGAATCTTAATCTTCCAAAAGAAATCCAAAGCTTTTATGCCAGTGCACTGTTCGCAAATGGAGCCATTAATGTCACAGGGTGTGTATTACCTTCAACTTGCAAACTTGTAGCCAAGGGAATATTTTGTATAGGTGTAGGAAAGAGTGCTGGAGTTTAAACCAAAGGTAGATACAAAATGCTGGAGTAACTCAGCGGAACAGGCAGCATCTCTGGAGAAAAGGAATAGGTGACGTTTCGGGTCAAGACCCTTCTTCAGACTGAGAGTCAGGGGAAAGGGAAATGAGAGATATAGACAGTGATGTGGAGAGATATAGAACAAATGAATGAAAGGTGCAAAAACGTGACGATGATTAAGGAAACGGGCCATTGTTTGCTGTGGGCTAGGTGAGTTATACAGACAATGGAACTCAGCAGGTCCACAGTACAATTAGTACAATGGCTAGGGTGTGGAGGGATGGAGAGAGAGGGGATGCAAGGGTTACTTGAAGTTAAAAAAATCAATATTCATACTGCTGGGTTATAAGCTGCCCAAGCGAAATATGAGGTGTTGTTCCTCCAATTTGCTTTTGGCTTTGAGTGTGAATAAAACTAATCTAAATACTGGAATGATTCATCCTTCTCCAGTCAGAAAAGCATTTTCTGAACAAGTAACAAAAGTTAACCAAACTTACAGATATACTGGTTTTAACTAGCTCGATTAAACAAGAATCTGTAACAGAAAATGGCAGTGCAGTGGCACAGCTGGTAAAGCTGCTGCCTCACAGAGCCAGAGACCCGGGTTTGATCCAGACCTTGGTTGCTGTCTGTGTGGAGTTTGCATGTTCTCCCTGTGACTGCGTGGGTCCGCGTGCTTTTCACGCAGAGCCTGGTGGGGGCCTGGAATGCATTGACGGGGTGGTGGTGGAGGTGTTGTTTCAGAGGCTTTTGGATAGACACATGGAAGTGCAAGGGAGAGAGAGATAAGGATCATGTACAGATGGATGAGATTAATTGCATCATGTTTGATGCAGTCACCCTGGGGCGATGGGCCCGTTCCTCTGCTGAACTATTCCATGTTCTATGCTTTACATCTCACCGATGTTTATACATTGATTGCTGAATTGTTTGCTCTTTTGTCTTTAAACAGCATTCCTGACAGCTTGGTCTGTTTTATTGCTGGCACCTCGGCAGTTGAATCTTTAAACGCTCAGCAGGCTCTAGTTTTGCTTGAAAAGGCAAACCGTGCCTGCTTGAGTCCCAGCACAAATGGAACTGCACCCACCGACATTCAGTTACAGGTAGGAATTTGCAAGATGGAAGGGGGTGTTTAATACATTTTTGTGAGATATTCATATGTCTCTGTTGTAGACCTTCCACAATTCATCACGATATCCCTCGATCCCTCACCTCTGTGTCATTTCCATAACGATGGTACAGTGTGCCACTGGGGAAAGATTGACTGCAGTGTATCTTGTAGTTCTGTTCCTGACTGTCCATTTCATTACAACAGTTTGAGTCATAGAGTGATATAGCGTGGAAACAGGCACTTCAGCCCAACTTACCTACACCGGCCAACATGTCCCAGTTACACTCGTCCCACCTGCCTGCGTTTGGTTCATATCCCTCCAAACCTGTCCAATCCATGTACCTGTCTGACTGTTTCTTAAACTTTGGGATAGTCCCAGCCTTAACTACCTCCTCTGGCAGCTTGTTCCATACACCCACCACCATTTGTGTGAAAAGATTACCCCTCAGATTCCTATTAAATCTTTTCCCTTTCAACTTAAACCTATGTCCTCTGGTCCTCGAGTCACCTATTCTGGGCATCAACCCGATCTATTCTTCTCATGATTTTATACACCTCTATAGGATCACCCCTCATCCTCCTGCACGTATGGAATAGAGTCCCAGCATATTCAACCTCTTCCTATAGCTTCTAGTCATGGCAACATCCTCATAAATCTTTTCTGTACCCTTTCCAGCTTGACAACATCTTTCCTATTACATGGTGCCCAGAACTTAACACAATACTCTAAATGCAGTCTCACCAACGTCTTATACAACTGCAACATGACCTCCCAACTATTAGACACAAAAAGCCGGTAACTCAGCTGAGTTACTCCAGCTTTTTGTGTCTATCTTCGGTTTAAACCAGCATCTGCAGTTCCTTCCTACATATTTCTCCTGCATACTAATAGGTTGCATTCATTTGTTCTAAGTACCGTCTATATCTCTCGTTCCCCTTTCCCTTGACTCTCAGTCTGAAGAAGGGACTCGACCTGAAACGTCACCTCTTCCTTCTCTCCAAAGATGCTGCCTGACCCGCTGAGTCACTCCAGCTTTTTGCGTCTGTCTTCGGTTTAAACCAGCATCCGCAGATCCTCCCTACATAGGTTGCATCTGTGTTGAAGTCATTGAAGCGTTCAGTTGCAAAGGCAGTACAGGATCAACATGCCTTCATCTAGAGTGCAGTCAGCCCATATTGAAATGTCTTGCCTTATTTCACACAGAGATTTGCTTCCCAATATGAGATCGATATGGGATGCTCGATTTCCCTTACAGTTTTTCTGTCTCCTGTATCTTCAGCAGCTTAGTCATTGTTTGGAATCCTTTACCTGAACACCTTCATCTCTCCATCTCACTCCTTGCTTTTAAAGCTTTATCATATCATCTTCTGAACTATAGTTTAAGTTCCCCTAAATTTAAATTTATTATGTTAAATTTATTTAGCAAGATCTCATCTAATTTTTCACAAGCCTTAGACAACAGACAATAGCAATAGGTGCAGGAGGAGGCCATTCGGCCCTTCGAGCCAGCACCGCCATTCAATGTGATCATGGCTGATCATTCTCAATCAGTACCCCGTTCCTGCCTTCTCCCCATACCCCCTGACTCCGCTATCTTTAAGAGCTCTATCTAGCTCTCTCTTGAATGCATTCAGAGAATTGGCCTCCACTGCCTTCTGAGGCAGAGAATTCCACAGATTCACAACTCTTTGACTGAAAAAGTTTTTCCTCATCTCCGTTCTAAATGGCCTACCCCTTATTCTTAAACTGGCCCCATGTTCTGGACTCCCCCAACATTGGGAACATGTTTCCTGCCTCTAACGTGTCCAACCCCTTAATAATCTTATACGTTTCGATAAGATCCCCTCTCATCCTTCTAAATTCCAGTGTATACAAGCCTCGTTGCTCCAGTCTTTCAACATATGACAGTCCCGCCATTCCGGGAATTAACCTAGTAAACCTACGCTGCACGCCCTCAATAGCAAGAATACCCTTCCTCAAATTTGGAGACCAAAACTGCACACAGTACTCCAGGTGCAGTCTCACTAGGGCCCTGTACAACTGCAGAAGGACCTCTTTGCTCCTATACTCAACTCCTCTTGTTATGAAGGCCAACATTCCATTGGTTTTCTTCACTGCCTGCTGTACCTGCATGCTTCCTTTCAGTGACTGATGCACCAGGACACCCAGATCTTGTTGTACGTCCCCTTTTCCTAACTTGACACCATTCAGATAATACTCTGCCTTCCTATTCTTGCCACCAAAGTGGATAACCTCACACTTATCCACATTAAACTGCATCTGCCATGCATCCGCCCACTCACACAACCTGTCCAAGTCACCCTGCAACCTCATAGCATCTTCCTCACAGTTCACACTACCACCCAGCTTTGTATCATCTGCAAATTTGCTAATGGTACTTTTAATCCCTTCATCCAAGTCATTAATGTATATTGTAAATAGCTGCGGTCCCAGCACCGAGCCTTGCGGTACCCCACTAGTTACAGCCTGCCATTCTGAAAGGGACCCATTTATCCCCACTCTTTGCTTTCTGTCTGTCAACCAATTTTCTATGCATGTCAGTACCCTTCCTCCAATACCATGTGCTCTAATTTTGCCGACTAATCTCCTATGTGGAACCTTGTCGAAGGCTTTCTGAAAGTCGAGGTACACCACATCCACCGGCTCTTCCCTGTCAATTTTCCTAGTTACATCCTCAAAGAATTCCAGAAGATTAGTCAAGCATGATTCCCCCTTCGTAAAACCATGCTGACTCGGAACGATCCTGTTACTGCTATCCAAATGCTCCGCAATTTCGTCTTTTATAATTGACTCCAGCATCTTTCCCACCACTGATGTAAGACTAACTGGTCTATAATTTCCTATTTTCTCTCTCCCTCCTTTCTTAAAGAGTGGGACAACATTATCTACCCTCCAATCCACAGGAACTGATCCTGAATCTATAGAACATTGGAAAATGTTCATGGTGATTGAATGTGTGTGTGTGTGTTTTTTAAACAGCTTGCAGACGCTCTTGTGAGTAAAATTGATGTCTTATCATCGGATAATCTTGCTGCACTGGGCCAGTCGGCTGTTGGCCTCTCAATAACACAGATCAATACCATCAATGATAATGATGTACTGAAATCCCTGGGAAACTTGGGCACGGTGCAAGGGTGGACTCCTGGAGCAACCAATGCATTGGTCTCAAAGTTAATCAGTGCAAACTTCCAGGTAAGATTTAATTATCAAGAGAGTGCTAATACAACTAATTCCATATTTCCATTTAATAATACTGGCCAAGTGATTCTGTAGAGAAATATAACTTTTTAATGGCCTATATCACTTATTCAATCTTAAAAAACACATTAAACATAATCGGTATTCAAGAAATTGTACTGTGGTTCACCGTGTAGCTTGTACAGGGAGCATGAAGGCCATTTTACATGCAGAAGTAATGCCAACTGACATGCAAGGCATAATGTCTTCTGGCATTGTGATATCTAGAGTGAAGATGTGCTTTGGGAATGGTGTAAGCCTAGATTCAATGATACGTTATTGTCACATGTACCTCGGCCAGTGAAACGCTTTGTTTTGCGTACAACCCGTAAAATCATACAGTCGACCTCACCGTGGCAGCGCTCAAGAGTCGCCACATTTCTGGCACGGACAAAGTTGCAAAAAGTTAATCGAACAGTTTTATCTTCTGGTCGCAGCGGCGATCCAGGCCTGGTTCCACATGTGGCTGTAGGGGCGCCCCCTCCTTCGTTCTCGGTCACCCCCCCCCCCCCCCCCCCCCCGTGTTCCCCTTTCCTTCCTGGAGGCACGGGTCCCCCTAGGCTGGAGTTGGCTTTTACTCAATAGTGAAGGCTTGATCTGGTGCAAATTGTAATTATTCCTACTTGACAGGGAATCAAACACTGCCCTGATGTTGTTCCACATTTAAGCCATTTCTTATTTCCAGAAGGAGAGGATGGGCCCTTTTAAAAAAATCCACTCTAGATGCTCACATTTGCTGGCTCGCTGTGTAATTGGCTGCAGCATACCAGTGATGCCTATTGCTATCATTTATTATTTGAGATCAAATTAGCTGCAAAGTAGCCCTATTACTTGAACCACTATTGCCTAAGATTACTAGAATATTGCCTAATATTACTAGAATCACTGGTACCTAATATTGCCAACAAGGGCGGCACGGTAGCGCAGCGGTAGAGTTGCTGCTTTACAGCCAATGCAGCGTCGGAGACTCAGGTTCGATCCTGACTACGGGTGCTGCACTGTAAGGAGTTTGTACGTTCTCCCCGTGACCTGCGTGGGTTTTCTCCGAGATCTTCGGTTTCCTCCCACACTACAAAGACGTACAGGTATGTAGGTTAATTGGCTGGGTAAATGTAAAAATTGTCCCTAGTGGGTGTAGGATAGTGTTAATGTACGGGGATCGCTGGGCGGCACGGACTTGGTGGGCCGAAAAAGGCCTGTTTCCGGCTGTATATATGATATGATATGATAAGTGGAGCAACAGGTTATAGGCCCAATAGCCAGCAAAATCCTAGAATTTCTAAATCTGACATCTAACTATGTTTTAATTTATTTTTGTTACTAGTTTAACAATGCCAACAACCTATTGTCAATGGGAACCTTGGTATCTGGTCTTTCAAGTGACATGTTGAAGAATGTCAATAACAGTGTGATCGTCAATGTTGTTAATGACAGCACATTTGTAGACAACATACTGCTTGCTTTTGCACCTTCACAACAAATCGTGGTCCAAAAGGTAAGTGGGTTTAGGTTTATTATTGCCATGTGTACCGAGGTAAAGTAAAAAGCTTTGCTTTGCATGCAATCCAGACAGATCAGATAATACTATACATAAATACAGTCAAGTCAAATACAAGTACAAAAGGTGGAGCAAAGGATAGAGAGTGCAGAATAGATTTCAGCATTGTGGAGTACCCATTCCATAGAAAATGTCCAATGTCCGCAATGGGGTACAGGGGAATTGGACAGTAGCCTAGCTTATGCAAAGACCATTCAGAAGCCTTATAACAGAGGGGAATAAGCTGTTCTTGAGTCTAGTGGTGTGCACTTTCATGCTTCTGTATCTTCTGCCCAAAAGGAGCAGGGACAAGGAATGACCAGGGTGGGACAAGTCTTTGAATACCGTGACTGCTTTTCTGAGGCAGTGTGACGTATAGGTGGAGTCAAAGGTGGGGAGTCTGATCTGTGTGATAGACTGAGCTACATCCGTAACTCTTTGCAATTTCTTGCGGTCTTGGCCAGAGCTGTTCCAAAACCAAGCTGTGATGCAACATGACAGTATGCTTTCTATGGTGCATCTCTTGAAGTTTATAAGAGTCCTTGATAAACTTGTGTACCATGGGCATTAAAAATGACCATTTTACATTGTATGGTATCATATGTCTTTTGAATTTGGGCTCGTGGGTACTGATGTTTATACTTTCTTTGAACACAAAACAATACAGCACAAGAACAGGCCCTTTGGCTGCACCAAATATAATAAATAGTATGTTAAACTAATCTCCAATTTAGTCACCCATTTGGGTTTCAATATTTTTAAATCTTTGGCTTAAGAAGAATCTCAATGTCCCAGTTTGAAAATAGTGCAATAAGAAAAAATGCTGGGGACATTTAGCAGATCATGCAGCACTAATGGGAGAGAGAAAGAGAATTCATGTTTGAGATCAATGAGGGTTCATCAGAGGCTCATCATTCGGATGAAAGGTCATTGACATGAACCTCCAACTCTATTTCTGTCTCCACAGATGCTTCCTGACCTGCTAAATATCCCCAGCATTTATTTTTATTTCAGATTTCCATCACCTGCAGTATTTATTGCATTTAAAAAATGATGCTTTGTTTCCTACTCACTAAACATTTCCATCTGTTTGATTCTTCTGTAGATTTCTCAGATTTCGAGTAGCTCCAGTATATTTTTACAGAGAGTTCCAGCCAAACTTGCTACTGAAATCGCTTTGCCTCGATTGAGTTCTAGAAATATCACTCTTAATCTTGTGAACAAAAAGCAATGGAACCCCTTCCAAGTAAGTTGGTGAATTGTTTGACAACGTCAATTAGTAGAGGGAGGACTAAATGAAATTGTTAATGGTAAACCGTGCATGATTACCGTATTTCGTTAAGTTACCAAGGTTGATGAAGGTGATCTGTCCATCTCATCCCTTACCCAATTTTCAGATAAGACACAAAGTGCTGGAGTAACTCAGCAGATCAGGCAGCATCTCTGGAGACCCTGGATAAGCGATGTTTTGGGTCAGAACCCTTCAGACCCTCAAGTCCAATGAAGGATCCCGACCCGAAACGTTGCTATACATGTTCTCCTTCAATTCTGCCTGACACCCTTCCCCACGTTACTCCAGCGCTTCGTGTCTTTCTTGTAGTAAACCAGAAACTGCAGTTTCTTGTTCTACTGATGTTCAGATGCTGGACAAAGTCACAAATAAGGCTGGCGAGCAAGATTGAAGAGTTTGGATGAAAAGAAAGACCAGTGGCAATGTGGAATAGAAATTGACTTGAGGGCAGAAGGCAAAATGTTGTGATACATTAACATCTTTTCATAATAGGAGAAAGAAAACAGAACTTACTGTAACTACTGCTACTTGGTTTAATTTGGAAGCCAACAGGGTTTCCCACTTAAATTGTTAATAAAACCACAACTGACCATTCATATTTACAAAAATAGATGAAAACCGTTGAGCAATTTCTGTTGTTAATATTCCTGAAACTGGTGTGCAGTCAACATTGTATTTATGTTTATTTTTAGGCTGCGGTGTTTTTTAGGACTTTGATACGAAATTCTACCTTAAATTTTGATGAGTAAGTATAATGTTTACCTTTGCATTGAAGTAATTATTCTCTCAACGTAAATGGCAAAAGAAATTGGGCACAGTGAAGAAGGTTAGCCAACATTACAACTGTATATTGATCAACTGGCCCAACGGGCTGAGGAATGGCAGACAGAGTTTAATGCCGATAAATGTGAGGTGTTGCATTTTGGTAAGACAAACCAGGGCAGGACTTCTAAAGTAGATGGTAGGGCCCTGAGGAAAGCTGTAGGACAGAGAGAGACCTAAGGGTACAGGTACATTGCCTCAGAATTAAAGGGCACTCTTTTAGAAAGGAAGCGAGGAGGAACTTCTTGCATCAGAGGGTAGTTAATCTGCGGAACTCATTGCCACAGAGGGTTGTGGAGGCCAAGTCAGTGGATATTTTTCAGGCAGAGATAGACAAATTCTTGATTAGAATGGGTGTCAAGGGTTATGGGGAAAAGACAGGTAAATGGGATTAGGAGGCAGGGATCAGCCATGATTGAATGGCGGAGTAGACTTGATGGGCCGAGTGGCCTAATTCTTCTCCTATAACTTGTGTACTTGTGGTCCTTAGTTCCTTGAAAGTGTCGACAACAGGATGTTAACAACAGGCATGTTTGCCTTATCGGCCAGGGTATTGAGTACAGGAGTTGGGACATCATGTTTCAGCTGCAAAAGGCACAATAAGGCAACATTTGGAATACTGTGCACAGACAGTGCTGGTCACCATACTATACTATATGAAGGCTGGCTTCCATGTGGAAAGTGTGCAAAAAACATTTACGAGAAGGTTACCGGGTATGAAGTGTTTGAGTTACAAGGGGAGGTTAGATGGGCTCAGATATTTTGTTTCTCCCTGGAGCATAAGAGGCTGAGGGAAGACTTTAGGGGTTTATAAAATCAAAAGGGGCATAGATAATAGACAATAGACAATAGGTGCAGGAGGAGGCCATTCGGCTCTTCGAGCCAGCACCGCCATTCAATGTGATCATGGCTGATCATTCTCAATCAGTACCCCGTTCCTGCCTTCTCCCCATACCCCCTGACTCCGCTATCCTTAAGAGCTCTATCCAGCTCTCTCTTGAATGCATTCAGAGAATTGGCCTCCACTGCCTTCTGAGGCAGAGAATTCCACAGATTCACAACTCTCTGACTGAAAAAGTTTTTCCTCATCTCAGTTCTAAATGGCCTACCCCTTATTCTTAAACTGTGGCCCCTTGTTCTGGATTCCCCCAACATAAGGTGGATAGGTACATTATTTTCCTCAGAATCGAGGAGTCTTAGACTGGATGGTATAAGTTTGTGAGAGGGGAAAGGTATACAAAGGACTTGAGGGCCAACTTTTTTCCTATATACAGAGGGTGGTGCTTGTATGGAATGAGCTGCCAGAGGAGATAATTTAGGCAGGTACAATAAAAGCATTTAAAATACATTTGGGCGGCACGATGGCACAGCTGCAGAGTTTCTGACTTACAGCGCCCGAGATATGGGTTTGATCCTGACTGTGCTGTCTGTGTGGAGTTTGTACGTTCTCCCCGTGATCTGTGCGGGTTTTCCCCGGGAGTTCCGGTTTCCACGCACACTCTAAAGACATACAGGTTTGTAGGTTAATTGGCTTGGTATAATTGCAACTTGTCGCTAGTCTGGGTGTAGGATAGTGTTAATGTGCAGGGATCGCTGGTCGGCGTGGACTCGAAGGGCCGAAGGGTCTGTTTCAGTGCTACATCTCTAAACTAAAACAAAACATTTGGACAGGTACGTGGATAGGAAAGGTTTGGAGGGATATTGGCCAGGCACAGGCAAATGGACTAGCTTGGTTAGACAACTTACTCAGCACGGTTGAGTTGACACAAAGGGCCTGTTTATGCGCTGTACAGCTCTACGACTCCCCCCCCACAGCGGTTCCCCCATGACGGGTCCTCCTTTGTTCCCCCCCCCCCACAGCGGTTCCCCCATGACGATTTCTCCTTTGTTCCCAGCGGTGCATCCTCCAGCTCCCACATGCAAAGTCTAATAGATAATATTGTAATCCATGCTGATTTCTAAATGCAGAGCCTTTGAAAAATTTGAGACAAAAGATTAACCATTTTAATCTTCATTACAGTGCTTCTTCTTCCGTTCTGCAAGGATTTAGTTGTGCAGCAGGAAACAATTTGGACATTAAACAATTAAGAAAGTTTGTTAAAGCCACAAGGGGTAAAGCTTCACTGGACAGTGATCAGGTAAACTCATATCCAAGTTAAACTCTTTGTTCACCCGTATAACATGGGAGGATGTGATTTATTGTGATACGAGTGCTGGTTTCTGACTGATTTATGTTTGAAGTTTTTAAGAGCACAGCGTCAATCTGCACCCTTAGTTTAAAAAGTGCTAGTCTACACTAGCAGTGCAAACATATGAAAGTATTTTCTCCACTAAATTTATAAATACATTTCATCCTCTTAATTCGAGGGCTCAATTTCGAAATATTTGTTGCATTTCCTCCATCACAAGTGTATGCGTCCTTCAGTGATGAGACCAAACCAGCATCCCTATGTGAAAGATGACCAGTGAAAGGCTTGGATAGAGAGGATGTGGAGAGGATGTTTTCACTGAGGAGAGTCTAGGACCCTCCACCATTCAATCAAGGCTGATCTATCTCTCCCTCCTAACCCCATTCTCCTGCCTTCTCCCCATAACCCCTGACACCCGCACTGATCAAGATTCTATCTCTGCCTTAAAAATATCCATTGACTTGGCCTCCACAGCCTTCTGGGGCAATGAATTCCACAGATTCACCACCCTCTGACTAAAGAAATTCCTCCTCATCTTCCTAAAGGAATGTCCTTTAATTCTGCGGCTATGACCTCCCGTCCTAGACTCCCCCACTTGTGGAAACATCTTCTCCATATCCACTTTATCTAGGCCTACATTTTCTACTCAAATGGATGATTTTACTTTTGTTCCCTATTACATTTCATGTGCCCTTCAATTAATCTGTGTACACCCCCCCCCCCCCGCACAAAGTCTCCCTGCATCTCTTTTAATTTTGTTTGCTGTAAAGAAAATACGATTTTAAGATAACATCCAATGAAGTGTAACCTGTAAAAATAATTAAATGGCTAAAAAATAAATGAGCCTTGCTTTGCGATTTATGAATTTTATTTAACAAATGAAAACTTGTTTCCTCAGCTGATTTGCATGTTTAGAAAACTGAATGCCAGTGGAACGCCATCAAACATTTCTGACCTACCTACAGATATCTTGATATTCTACACGTAAGATTTCCAGTACTTTTATTCCCGTTTTTGTAGATCATAAGGTCATAAGTGATAGGAGCAGAATTAGGCCATTCGGCCCATCAAGTCTACTCTGCCATTTAATCATGGCTGATCATTCTCTCCCTCCTAATTTCATTCTCCTGCCTTCTTCTCATAACCCCTGACACCTGTACTAATCAAGAATCTATCTATCTCAGCCTTAAAAGTATCCATTGACTTGATCTCCACAGTCATAGAGTGATACAGTGTGGAAACAGGCCCTTCGGCCCAACTCACCGACACAACCGAACACAATATTCTAAATGCGGTCTTACCGACGTCTTATACAACTGCAATATGACCTCCCAACTTCTATACTCTGACTGATGAAGGCCAAAGTGACAAAAGCCTTTTTGACCACCTTATCTACCTGCGATTCGACCTTCAAGGAACCATGCACCTGCACTCCTAGATCCCTCTGCTCTACAACACTGCCCAGAGGCCTACCATTTACTGTGTAGGTCCTGCCCTTTTTCGATGTCCCAACCTGCAACACCTCACACTTCTCTGTATTAATTTCCATCAACCATTCCTCCGCCCACCTGGCCAATCGATCCAGATCCTGCTGCAATCGTTCACAACCATCTTCACTATCTGCAAAACCACTAACTTTTGTATCATCAGCAAATTTGCTAATCTTGCCCTGTATCTCATCCATTTGATATGATATCTCCATTTGAAATGATATCTCCAACTTTTTGTGTCTATCTTAATATTTATTGACTTGTATCACTCCTCACTTATGTTACCTGAAGACATGGCTGTTTCATATCATTCCTGGCCAGCAACCACCTTCCCCCCTTCACCTGAAAGGGTCTGAAGAAGAGTCCCGACCCAAAGTGTCTCCTATCCATGTTCTTCCAAGATACTGCCTGACCGTTGAGCTATTCCAGCATTTTGTGTCCTTTGGTGTAAACCCGCATCTGCAGTTCATTGTTCCTATCCTTTCATACAACTGTTAGTCTCATAACATATACCTTCATTTACCATAGCTCTGCGATCACATCTGTATTTGCTCAAAATGCCCAAATACATCCTACATAAAATTCTCATTCTGCTGTTCAATTTCTCTACCTCCACCCTGCCTTTCTTTAACTTCTGCAAGTTCTACAATCTTCCGATAACCTTTGTTAAAAGTGGAGTGGGGAAATATTGTCAAGTTTATTGAAAACAACATGCTTCAAACTAGAAAACAAAAACAGAATCAAGTGAATGACACGACTGTGTGGGATTTAAACTGTTATAACCACAGTGCTGGAGGAACTCAGTGGGTCAAGCAGCATCTGTTGAAGGAATGGCGAGGCGATGCTGAGTTCCTCCAGCACTGTCAGCTTTGCTCAGGATTCTAGCATCTGCAGTTCCTTGTGTCTCCACTTCAACCTGCGCTGCATTTCTTTCCTTAAAGCAGTTTTTAAAAATGTATTAACGCAAATAGTGGGATTCACTCTGTGATATGTTCACATTTTAGACCTGAAGCATTCCCATCTGAAAACTGTACGAGCTTCTTCCGTGCGGCTGGGCATTCCAACATTAACGTTGTATCACCAGCATCTCAAGTCAGAAAGAATCTGTTGCAAAATGCTAAACTCTGCTTGGTGAGTACATACTGCTATTTGACAACGATTCCCGAATACAGGTCTGCCTGTATATGGGATATCGGCCCGCAAAGTTGACTGTGGAAGTCGGCTATCGGAACGGATCTGCCTACTCCGGCCGGGCCAGAGTTCCTGATCCCCGGCCGCAGGGGGCAAATTCCACCCACCGATCGGCCGCGGAAGTCAGTTGTGGGGACGAATCTGCCGGATCTGGCAGAATTCTTCTTTCTCGCTTATAATTTTTATACTTGTTCTTTATTTCAGAATATTTCCAATCAAGGCCTGTCAAGAGATCAAGTGCTAATACTAAATAATCTAGTCTGTGACTACGATGGAGACATAACAAATGCTGATATTTCCATATTAGAGGCTTTGAAAAACTGTAACGAATACACAACTACTCAGAGATATGCAATTAATATCCAGCTTAACCGTGATACACGATATGGGTGAGTTTTTAAATCACCACCTCTTTCCCATTGAATTTTATTATTAGAGACAGTCAATTAGCCTGTACTCTTTCAGTCTCTTGTTTTCAGTTTTTATTCAAATCGAGTAATGTTTCGGGGTTTTTTTGTGCTAATTTCCTGATCTTTCTTTGTTTTAAGTAACTCTGGAGAATTGAGGTCGAAAAGGCTAAATTGATGCTATGGATTTTTTAAGAACCAGATTATATAGTGAAATTTAAGGGTTTTGTTTATACAAACACTCCCCAACTTACGTAAGGATTACATTCCATGAGCTTTTAGGCAAGTCAGATTTTACACAAGTCAGCATCCCCATTCCCATCTCCATCCCCTGCCCCAAAATAACTCACCGAGTCTGAAGAAGGGTCTCAACCAGAAGCGTCACCTGTCCATGTTCTCCAGAGATGCCTGGCCCGCTGAGTTACTCCAGCAGTGTGTGTCCATCGCTGAGAGTATTAACTGTCTCAGTGGTGTCCAGCTGCATCCGGGACACTTTCTCCGGCGTGTGTCCTTTTGGGAAAGGATTGCTGGCTCGAGTTCTGTCTCGCCGTTGGGGCACTTTCTGTGGCAGGCGGCCTTCTGGGTAAGTACCGCCGCCATTGCCAGTTTGTTGGCGATGTAAATTTAAATGATCGTAGGGTCTCAGCCCGAAACGTCACCCATTCCTTCTCTCCAGAGATGCTGCCTGTCCCGCTGAGTTACTCCAGCATTTTATGTCTATCTGTGATCGTACAGTGTTGAGGAAATCACAAACTGCCAGGATTGATTATGCAAGTGCGCATTTACGTAAGTCGGGGAGTGCCTGTGTGTAGTAAATGGAATGTATCCAACAAATCTAAAGAATCTGAGGCCTGCATCACCATCCCCATCCCCTGCCCGAAATAACTCACCCAGTCTGAAGAAGGGTCTCGACCCGAAACATCACCTATTCCTTTTCTCCAGAGATGCTGCCGGTCATTGCTAAGTTACTCCAGCTTTTTGTGTCCATTTTCGGTTTAAACCAGCATCTGCAGTTCCTTCCTACACACATTTAAATTTCATACTGTTCAGCTTTAAATAAAAAAGAGCCTTTGAATTACATATTACCACGTAATATTTACAGTAAATGTATTTAAACAAACGCTTGCATGATAATTTATATACTGTATTATAACCTTACAAATAATTTTTTGACTTCAGTAACCCCTCCACATGGAATACATCCACACTCGAAAATCTGGAAACACTTGTGTTTGCTGTGAATGGAACTACATGGAGTAAAGTCAACAGGGTACAACATTATTTTTCAAGCCTTGAACGTGTTGTATTAAAATATTTTGACAAATGTGTGCTAAGTCCTTGCCTAATAATGTTTCGCGTCTCATGTAGTAATTAATTGATTTGTCAAGTGGCGAAGATATAACATTTGCAAAGTCTGTCCTTAACGAAGAGCAATGGGTACATACCTTTTGTTTTTAAGCAAATATTTGAAAATTGGGAATTAAGGGATGGGATAAAAGATATTGAAGTAAAAGCTAAAGACCTGGGTAATCAAAGTCTGAAGATCCAGTATCAAGAGTCAAGAGTGTTTTAATGTCATACATTCTGAAACAGCTTGACTCTGTGCGCCGGAGGGCCTGTTCCTGGGCTGTACAGTTTAGTTTAGAGATACAGCACGGAAATAGGCCCGCTGAGTCCGCACCAAACAGCGAACACTTCGTACACTAACACTATCCTACACACACTAAGGACAATTTTACATTTATATCATGCCAATTAACCTACATACCTGTGCGTCTGGAGTGTTGAAGGAAACCGAAGATGTCAAAAACCCATGTGGTAACGAGGAGAACGTACAAACTCCGTACAGACAGCACCCATAGTCAGGATCGAACCTGGGTCTCTGGCGCTGTGAGGCAGTAGCCCTACCACTCTGCCACCCAATGTTCCATATTCATTTGACAATAAAGGAGATTATAGTATGCTTTCAGTTCTGAAAACTATTCACTTTTCTAACTTCCATTTATAGCTCTTTTTAAAAAAACTGTCGTCTGTTTGAAGTGATGATATATAACTGATATTTTTCTGCTTGCAGGGTGTTATTTTAGAAGGTCTGAGACCATACGTGGGGAGAAGATCAATGTTCAAAATTAATAGACAAAGAGATTTGCTCCAAAGACTGTTCTTATCACCTGCAAGATTCAGAAAAGCAACTGGTACATAGTTTTTTTTTACATGTCTGTAATTTTAGTTGGAGGGATTCCTGTAAAATTGTGCAACGTTCTATCCATGTAAAACTTGCCTTTGTTGCATCCCTCTCACTTTTTTTCTTGGACTTGAATTCTGAGAAGTTGCCGAACTACAAAGACAGGTCAAGAAGACAAAAAAACGAGGGAACAGTTATATTTGTGACATTCATGTTAGGACATCAACAGTAACTATTAGAGCCATTTTAATTATGGTGACAGGAAATTAAACTTGATTGAAGGAGTTCAAATGAGTTCTGGTTTAGTTTAGCTTTATGATACTGTATAGTGTGGAAACAGGCCCTTCAGCCCACCAAGTCCGCCCTGGCCAGCAATCACCCATACACTAGTTACAGAACACAGAATACAATTCACAGAATAGTTCAATAGTGCATTATTTGTCACAGCCAATTAGCCTACAAACCTGCACGTCTTTGGAATGTGGGAGGAAACCGGAGAACCCAGAGAAAACCCACGCCGTCACAGGGAGAATGTACCAAACTCTATACAGATAGCACCCGTAGTCAGGATAGAATCTGGATCTCTGGCGCTGTGCCACTGTGCCGCCCTGGATAGAAAGGATAAAAATTTGTGTGAAGATTTTTAAAAAGGTTGTTGGAGATATGGGCTGAAGGATTCAAGAGGGTTTTGTTAAGACTAATGCAATACCTTGAACGATCTCGACCTAAAACCTTTCCTTTTCCTTTTCTCCAGAGATGCTGAGTGACCCGCTAAGTTACTCCAGCTTTTTGTGTTTATCTTCGGTTTAAACCAGCATCTACAATCCCTTCCTTCACCAAACTGTTGCCTTTCAGTGTTTGTACTTTTAGAGAAAGAATTGTTTCAAAGAAAACTCAGTTTCAGTTTAATTTATTGTCACGTGTACCGAGGTACAGTGAAAATCGTTTTGTTGCGTGCTAACCAGTCAGCTGAAAGACAATACATGATTACAATCGAGCCAGTTACATTGTATAGATACATGATAAACATAGATACATGTTTAGTGCAAAGTAAAGCCAGTAAAATCTGATCAAAGATAGATCAAGGATCGCCAATGAGATAGATAGATAGTAGTTCAGCACTGCTCTCTGGTTGTGGTTGGATGATTCAGTTGCCTGATAACAGCTGGGAAGAAACTGTCCCTGTCTGCAGATGGCATGAGGGAGGTTGAGTGATTGGCGATCGAGGCAAGTATCATGGACAAGATTTCAGAGGCGATGAGGGAAGGTGGGAGAGCAACTAGAGAAAGAAATATTGAAATGTGCTCCTCAAAATGAATGATCCATATTATTGCATTTGCAGGATGTACGGTTGGTGAAATCACAGCATCTATGACATTTGACGTAATGCTTCCTGCACTATACCGAGCAACAGAACTAGAGAAATGTCTGAATAATACTATCCTGAAGGATTACCTGTTTCAACTGGGGAACCTTGCATTCAATGAAGAGCAACTTAGAGTTTTAAAGACAAAATTGAATCAGGTAAAATGCATGAGTTTAAAATAAGCTTTGCAAGTTTTTTTTTAAATCGGATGCACTGTATATGTACAATCTGAATCCAATTTTCCTATTACTGAAGGAGGAATTATGTCTAAGAGGATTCCATGCCAACCATACACTTCACATTTACACCACAGATAGACACAATGTGCTGGAGTAACTCAGCAGGTCAGGCAGCATCTCTGGAGAAAAACGAAAGGTGACATTTCGGGTTGAGAGCCTTCTTCAGACTGAGCTGGGAGGAGGGCAGGGGGAAGAACTGGAGGCAAGAACAATTTTGGAGGAAAATAATTCTTCCCCCCCACCCCCCTCCAACCACCTACTTTCAGTCTGAAGAAGGGTCCCAATCCAAAACGTCACCTATTTGTTTTCTCCAGAGATGCTGCCTAACCTGCTGAGCTACTCATGCACTGCATCTAACTTCGTTATAAATCAGCATCTTCAGTTCCTTCCCATTCCGATTTAGTTACTCTCTGAAGCTTGTTATATCCTCATGTGTGATTATTTAACAATGCACCGTCGTTTTTTTCTTACCGACCATCTGCTACTTTGAGAAATACCATCAATAACATGATTAAGCTATTAAAGAGGTTATTTTTAGCCAAACAATTTGGACAATACTATACAACCTACTCACACAGCAACCAAAGCAATGTAATAGGGGTGTACAAACGAGGAACTGCAGCCGCTGGTTTACAAAAATAAAAAGTCACGTTCATACTGCTAGGTTGTAACAAAGACAACCTTGTTTCTCAGCTTTTCAATATTAACTAGGACTAGACCAAGTGGACCCATTGGGCCCAAACCTCTCCTGCATTGGTGCAGCAGCCCCACTCCTTCTCCCTCTCTCCCCCTACCCTCTCCCACCCCACTCTCCCCTCCCCCACCCCTCTCCCACCCCTGCCCCCATTCTTCCCTCCTCCCCCTCCCCTTTCCCCACCTCGTCATCCTCCCCCTCCTTCTCCCCCCTCCCTCCTCTCCACCTCTCCCCCTTCTCCCATCCCCTCCCTTCCCCCCTCCACCCCATTCCCTCCCTCCCCTCCCCCCCTTTCCCCGCCCCCCACTCGATCCCCCTCCACCCCCCATACCCTCCCTCCCTCCCTCGGAGAGATTTAAACTTTAAAATGTGAATAACTTTTAAAATATAACACCGATTTCAATGAAACTTCTTCCATTAGAACTAAAGGGACAACGGTGAGTAAGGCGGACCTAAAATCGTTACGCTATCGTGTACCGTTTTGGCTGTAATTCAGGAACAAACAAACGAGGGTTTTAGCGTATAGATAACACGAATGGAATTTTATTCATTCACAAGTACATTCGAAGGCTCTGGAATACTTTAAAACGTGATTTTCTTTTCCCCAAAGCATGTGGAAAGATATAGCAAAATGTTCTAATTCTCTCTTTCTTGTGTAGATTTACCCTAATGGAATTCCAGAAGACAAGATTCAATTACTGGGATTCGCTACTTCAGTATTCAACTCCACTGACATTAACACTTGGAGCGTGACCAAACAGGAGACCCTTTCAGCAACTCTGCCAAACAGCCCGAATGATGGCGTGGTACACTAGCCCTTGCAATAAATATATTGACAATTTGTTGTTGTTCATAAAAACCTGCTTTGAAACTCACATTATCTGCCCAGGATTTTCAAACAGAAACAAGTTCACAAGTTATAGGAGTAGAATTAGACCATTTGGCCCATCGAGACTGGCTGATCATGGCATTCAATCATGGCTGATCTCTGCCTCCTAAACTCATTTTCCTGCCTTCTCCCCATAAGCCTTGACACCCGTTCTAATCAAGAAGTTGGTTATCTCTGCCTTAAAAACATCCACTGACTTGGCCTCCACAGCCCTCTGTGGCAATGAGTTCTACAGATTAACTAATGAACTCTGACTAATGAAGTTCCTCCTCACCTCCTTCGCCCTTTAATTCTGAGGCTATGACCTCTGGTCTTAGACTGTCCCACCAGTGGAAACATCCTTTCCACATCCACTCTATCCAGGCCTTTCATTATTCTGTGAGTTTCAATGAGGTCCCCCCTCAACCATCTAAACTCCAGCGGGTAGAGGTCCAGTGCTGTCAAATGCTCACCATATGCTAACCCAATCATACCTGGTGAGCCATTCATGAACAGAGGCATTCTAAAACAGTTGAGGATGGTGTTTTGAGAGTCACAATTGAAGATGCGAGTGGGTTTTAAATCTGCAAATAAATCACTGAAATAACTTGTCAAAAATTGACTTGTTGGCCCATGCAGAATTAAATTCTATATATTTTTTTAAACTGCAAAGTAAAAGTTTAAATTTGTTATGGGATATCTAGCCATTATTTTGCTGTGAATTTAAAAGATGAGCTGTAAATATTCTCCGTAACAACTTGTTCTTTTTAACATTCAGAGCAAAGCCATTATTTCAAGGTACTTAAATGCACCTGGAGTAATAGATACAGCCACGCTGAACATTATAGGCGGTAGAGTGTTGTGCCTTCTTGACGAGAGCAAGATCCAGTCAATCAGCCCCTCTAATATCAGGTGAGTGCCCTACTTTAAAGTAAAATAAATCAATGGGCAGCAACAGTGGAAGAGTTGCTACCTTACAGCGCCAGAGACCTGGATTCGATCCGACTACAGGGGCTGTCTGTACGGAATTTGTATGTTCTCCCCATGACTGGGTGGGTTTTCTCTGAGATCTTCCGTTTCCTCCCACACTCCAAAGACATATAGGTTGTTTGTACGTTAATTGGCTTGGTATAAATGTAAATTGTCCCTAGTGTGTGCAAGGTAGTGTTAGTGTGCAGGGATCGCTGGTCGGCATGGATGGGGCAAAGGGCCTGTTTCCGCGTTGTATCTCTAAACTAAATAAAAACTAAACTAAATTTACTGAGATACTGACCTAATTACCTATATGTGCAGGAAGGAACTACAGATGCTGGTTTAAACCAAAGATAGACACAAAAAGCTGAAGTAACGTAGCTGCTGTCTGACCCGCTGAGTTACTCCAGCTTTTTGTGTCCATCTTCGAATTACCCCTATACTTTGTGTTCAATTGTGCAAATTGCATATGTCAAGAGTGTTTAGTTGTCAAATGAACCAACAACATAACAATGAAATTCTTACTTGCAGCAGCATAAAAGGCCTGTAAATATAGACTATATAATAAACAAAAAAATCAATAAATTAATAACCACCATGCAAGTGCAAAAAAAAACTAAAGTCTTTAGTGCAACCAAAGACAGTCTAGAGAGGTTCATAGTTGAGGTTAGTGTTGTGTAGTCTTCAAGAGCCTGATGGTTGTTAGGAAGAAGCTATAATGTTTATGGTGAGGCACAAAAAGCTGGAGTAACTCAGCGAGACAGACAGCATCTCTGGAGAAAGGGAATAGGTGAAGTTTCAGGTCGAGACCCTTCTTCAGACCTGAAAGGTCACATATTCCTTTTCTCCAGAGATGCTGCCTGACCTGCAGAATTACTACAGCATTTTGTGTCTATCTTCGGTTTGAACCAGCATCTGCAGTTCCTTCCTACACATGGTTTTCAGACTCCGAAATCTTCCCAATGACAGAAGTGAAACTAGAGCATGTTCATCAGATTTGCATATTACAAGTATTTGACTGATAAAATAGTGGAAACACTCATTTTCATTGGCTGCTCCTAATCTGGAATTTAGTTACCTCTCAATCTGTAAAATGGAACCCGGGCAGCAACCCAAATGGAAGCCGTAAGGCAGCAACTACCGCTGTGCCACAGTGCCGTGCCTTTTCTACACGATTATTGTGGCATGTGTTTCATTCTTAACGTATTCTCAGACCTCAGACTCCATCGCAGTGCTGCCAAATGTCACACCTCTTCACAGTTTTGTTAAGTGTTCTGAGAAATATTATTACTGTTCCTGTACAACATCCACCAATGAATAATGTTTTGATAGATTCAACACTAACATATATTTTCCTAGATATTTCCTAACTCACTACCTTGCAATTATTTTCCTACAGCAACGCAAACCCATTGAATATTTCCTCATGCTCTCCATCGAAGATAAACGTAATTTACAACAAAGTAAAGAGGGAAGTCGAGATACAAAATAGTGATCCAGCCATCTACTACAGCCAGATGAAATCATACTTTGGTGAGTGGAACTGAGATTGGCAAATCAGAATAGGAAAGTTCTTTTGAATTCTATAAAATGTATTATACAAACTAATTATCTGCAGGCTACATACTGGAAAATATATTTATATGTTTCAATGCATTATGAGATTAACCGGAGATTGTACTAATTAATATATGGCAATAATCTTACTGATCCGAATGCAAAAAAAGAATCTCGATGCACCTTGGTATACGTGATAATAAAGGAACCATTGATTTATTGAATTAACAAAAGAACAAGACATCAGTATATTTTAAATATATATGCAATTAGAATTAGTGCTGAATTAGATAGCCTTCCATTTTTTGTTTGGAAAATATCCCTGCCACAGACGGCTTTAGAGGCCAAATCATAGGGTATTTTTAAGGGGGAGATCAAGATACTTGTCAGAGGAGCAGAATTAGGCCATTCAGCCCATCAAGCCTACTCTGCCAATCAATCATGACTGATCTATCTTTCCCTCTCTACCCCATTCTCCTGCCTCCCCCCCCCCCTCCCCATAACCCCTGACACCCTTATGTACACCTATTTGATGGTTGGGGTGTCAAGGGTTATGGGCTCAGAATGGAGTGTTCGGTATTAGGCATACAAACGACATGGTCAGTCCAATGGAGATGAAATGGTGTAGGTAGGTATTATTGAGTACCTGGTATTTTACTGACGGAAGAGCCACAGCAGTTATTTTTATATTGCAAGTTATTTTTGTTTTCTTTCAGCTGGTGCAATCACAGCTCATTTGCGGACTCTGGCATCCGGCAAAATCAGCATGGATCCCTCTGTATTCCTGACACTGAATCCCGACGAATTTAAAGTATGAAGGCATTAAATATTTCTGTTCTGTCATTCAAAATGTCTGTGTTGCTAACATGGTTAATACCAAGTAATATTTTTCATAACATTTATGTTGACTATGATGGATACCTTGTAGAATTGTATATTTTGGCTTTAGTGTAGAATGACAATCAGTGACAAAATGTAATTTCAGTCATGTTGCTGACCCCTGCACACTGACAAGTGTCCGGTTCAACCAGCGGCAGGCCAGCGGTACAGCTAGTAGAGCCACTACCCCGCACCGCCACAGACCTGAGTTCAATCCTGACCTTGGGCGCGATTCTAACCTGGGGTGCTGTCTTTGTGGAGTTTACACATTCTCCCTGTGGGTTTCCTCCGTGTGCTCCAGTTTCCTCTCACATCCCAAAAACGTGTGGCTTTGTGGGTTAATTGGCTTCTGCAGCAGCGAGTGGATGGGAAAGTCGCATCAAGAAGGGCCTGTTTCCAGGCTGCATCTCTAAACTAAACCAAATCCTGATGAAATATGTTCTTGGGTGTGAAGAGGCAAGAGAAGGTTTCCTGGCAGTCATGCCCAATTCTTTTTATTCCAGGATCTTAGTACAAGAGATTTGAAAGATCTGCTTGGAATTAATCTTGAAACCATGAAAACTTATGAAAATTCAACGTTAGTTCAAACCTGGATTTCACAACACACAAAAACTGAAGTGGCGCGTCTGGGAATTGGTCTGACAGGGGGAAATAATATCCCGGCACCTCCTGGTGTAATCGTCATTCCAGGTGAGTGGTGTCTGTTGCCATTACAGATGTTGATAATTATTAGAAATGATAAAATCTGAGGTAAATTCAAGCATTAAAAATTACTCTTTTTTTTGTTTCCTTTCCCAGAGATAGAATCGGCATCACCATCCATCAACAAGAATTGCCTACTGTGTATGATTCACACACTCTCTCTCAGTGTGATAATCAATGCATTGCAAACATGGTTGTGATAGAAACTGGGATGTACTCCATGTTGTAAATACAGTTAAAATGTGACAAGTGCTGGCATTTACTGTAAGATTTAATCGTATACAACGTTCAACCAACAAGATAAATACTTTCTATTATAAACCTGGCTTTGCAATTTAGAAATGATCATGGCATGATTATTGAAGAGAGATAAATTGCCAGGCAAACCAAATCATGTCAAAGGCCATTAATTTAATGTATAACAAAGAAAAATAAGAATCTTTTTAATCAGAGTTCTGTGATTTAGAATGTAAGCTAATAAAGATAAAAGTGTAAATGATACTTAAAATATAATTGTGTGAATAAATGCACAGTACGGGGTCAAATGTTATTTTCTGATTTAGGTTTTTACTTTTGTTTTTTAAATTTTGGCATGAGGGCTGGTTAATAAAGCTAAGAAATAAATATATTTTTCAATCAATATGTAAACAAATTATCTTTAACTAGGATGGATGTAATTTCTCAAACAGAATGGAAAATATGACAATATTTTAAATACCTACTCATAATCTGTTACACCAAAATAAAATAATGTGTTTTTAAATGAAATAAAACTTGAATTCCGCATATTAACTTGTGTCCTGTCTTCTTCAAAATATAGGCACTAAGTTACGGTTATCTAATGACTTACTACTCATAAGTCTGTATAATTGTGTACTTCCTTAGAAGGCTTAGGAAGTTCAGCATGTCCCTAACAACAATCACCAACTTCGACAGATGACCGATAGAAAGCATTTTATCAGGATGCATCACAGCTTGGTTTGGGAACAGCTCCATTCAATACCGCAAGAAACTGCAGCAAATTGCGGACGCAGCCCAGACCATCACACAAACCAACTTCCTTTCGATTAACTCCATTTATACCTCACGCTGCCTCGGCAAGGCCAGCAGCATAATCAAGGACCAGTTGGACCCTGACCACTCCCTCTTCTCCCACCTCCCATTGGGCATAAAGTATAGAGGTGTGAAAACGAATACCTCCAGATTGAGGGGCAGTTTCTTCCCAGCTGTTATCAGGCAAATGAATCATCCTACCACAACCAGAGAGCAGTGCTGAACTACTATCCTGTACCTCGGTACACATGACAATAAACTAAACTAAACCATTGGAGATATCCTCATTCTTTAGGGAACGGGGTTCCCCTCTTCCATTATAGGTGAGGCTCTCACTTGGTTCTCCTCGATATCCCGCAGCTCCGCTCTTGCCCCCCTCCCATTCGTAACAAGGACAGAGTCTCCCTCGTCCTCATCTTCCACTCCATCAACCATTGCACACAGCACAAAATCCTCCGACATGTTTGCCACTTCCAACGGGATCCCACTACTAGCCACATCTTCCCATTTCCACCCCTTTCCACAGAGACCTTTCCCTCCGCAACTCCCTGGTCAACTCGTCCCCTCCCACCCAAAACACCCCCTCCCCAGGTACTTTCCCCTGCAACCGCAGGAGATGCAACACCTGCCCCTATACCTCCCCCCTCAACTCATAGTACACAGAAACACAGAAAATAAATGCAGGAGGAGGCCATTTGGCCCTTTGAGCCAGCACCACCATTCACTGTGATCATGGCTGATCATCCAAGGACCTTAACAGTTTTTTCAGGTGAGGCAGAGGTTCACGTGCACCTCCTCCAACCTCATCTACTGTATCCATTGTTCCAGGTATCAAACCCTGTATATCGGCGAGACCAAGCGCAGGCTCAGCAATCGTTTCGCTGAACACCTCCGCTCAGTCCGCCTAAACCTAGCTCATCTCCCGGTTGCTCAACACTTTAACTCCCCCTCCCATTCCCACACTGACCTTTCTGTCCTCCATTGTCAGAGTGGGAATTGGAGGTACAGAACCTCATATTTTGCTTGGGCAACTTTCACCCCAGCGGTATGAACATTGACTTCTCTAACTTCAAGTAGCCCTTGCGCACAGCAGGCAGTGAAGAAAGCCAATGGAATGTTGGCATTCATAACAAGAGGAGTTGAGTATAGGAGCAAAGAGGTCCTTCTGCAGTTGTACAGGGCCCTAGTGAGACCGCACCTGGAATACTGTGTGCAGTTTTGGTCTCCAAATTTGAGGAAGGATATTCTTGCTATTGAGGGCGTGCAGCATAGGTTTACTAGGTTAATTCCTGGAATGGCGGGACTGTCCTATGTTGAAAGACTGGAGCGACTAGGTTTGTATACACTGGAATTTAGAAGGATGAGAGGGGATCTTATCGAAACGTATAAGATTATTAAGGGGTTGGACATGTTAGAGGCAGGAAACATGTTCCCAATGTTGGGGGAGTACAGAACCAGGGGCCACAGTTTAAGAATAAGGGGTAGGCCATTTAGAACAGAGATGAGGAAAAACTTTTTTAGTCAGAGAGTTGTGAATCTGTGGAATTCTCTGCCTCAGAGGGCAGTGGAGGCCAATTCTCTGAATACATTCAAGAGAGAGCTAGATAGAGCTCTTAAGGATAGCGGAGTCAGGGGGTATGGGGAGAAAGCAGGAACGGGGTACTGATTGAGAATGATCAGCCATGATCACATTGAATGGCGGTGCTGGCTCGAAGGGCCGAATGGCCTACTCCTGCACCTATTGTCTATTGTCTATTGCTTTCCCTCTCTCTCCATCCCCTCCCCCTTCCCAGTTCTCCGACCAATCTTACCGTCTCCGACTACATTTTATCTCTGTACCGCCTACTCCCCTGACATCAGTCTGAAGAAGGGTCTCAACCAGAAATGTCTCCCATTCCTTCTTTCCAGAGATGCTGTCTTCTCTGAGAGATGCTGAGTTACTCCAGCATTTTGTGTTTATCTTTGATTTAAACCAGCGTCTGCAGTTCTTTCCTAAACTAAACCAAAGGTAGACACAAAGTGTTGAAGTAACTCAGCGAGACAGGCAGCATCTCTGGAGAAAAAGGATGGGTGACATTTTGAAGAAGGGTTCCCACCCGAAATATTACCCATCCTTTTTCTCCAGGAATGCTGTCTGACCCGCTGAGTTACTCCAGCACTTTGTGTCTACATATACATTGTCAAGTCTGCTCCCTATGTTGTTCCCAAATACGAATACACCATTGGCAACCACAGATCCCTCAGTAGCACCCCAAACACATACACAGCATTGACAAGAACTCCAACACACACACACACACACACACACACACACACACACACACACACACACACACATCATTGCCAGCCTTAGCTCCTTCAGTAGCACCCACACATACCTCTGCAAGGTGTAGGAAGGAACTGGAGATGCTGGTTTAAACCGAAGATAGACACAAAAAGGTGGAGTAACTCAGCGGGACAGGCAGCATCTCTGGATAGAAGGAATGGGTGACGTTTCGGGTCGAGACCCTTCAGACTGATGTCAGGAGCGGGGGAGATACATAGATTAGCAAGTGTAAGGTGTGAAACCAGGACAAAGGGGATGAGATCAAGGAAAATGTAGATTAGATCATTGTTAGCTGGGAGAAGGTAACAACAATGCAAACAGAGATAAAATGTAGACGGAGTCAGACAGACTGGTTGGAGAATGGGAAGGGGGAGGGAGATGGAGAGAGGGAAAGCGAGGGTTACTTGAAGTTAGAGAAGTCAATGTTCATACCGCTGAGGTGTAAGCTGCCCAAGTGAAATATGAGGTGCTCTGCCAGTGACTGTTCCCCAGGGAGCTCAAGCTGAGATGTGATGACCCCTGGAGAGACCTCAGCTCCAGCCTCTCTCCACAATCCTGCCAGCACTTGAGAGATGCTGTAGAGACACTTAATAATCCAAAGGCACCAAAAACAGACTTGGTTTGTGGGCAAGTTATGCTCAAGTCCAAGCACTTGGACCTTCATGATTAGTTCAGGTGTCAAAGATTAGTTCGGGTGTCAAAGGGGATTACAGAGGCATGAGGCAGGAGCTGGCCAAAATTGACTGGAAGGAGGCCCTAGCAGGGAAGACGGTAGAACAGCAATGGCAGGTATTCCTGGGAATAATGCAGAGGTTGCAGGATCAATTTATCCCAAAGAGGCGGAAAGACTCTAAGGGGAGTAAGGGACATCTGTGGCTGACAAGGGAAGTCAAGGACAGCATAAACATTAAGGAGAGGAAGTATAACATAGCAAAGAAGAGGGAAGACAGAGGATTGGGACTCTTTTAAAGAGCAACAAAAGTTAACTAAAAAGGCAATTCGGGGAGAAAAGATGAGGTACGAGGGTAAACTAGCCAATAATATAAAGGAGGATAGCAAAAGTTTTTTTAGGTACATGAAGAGGAAAAAAATAGTCAAGGCAAATGTGGGTCCCTTGAAGACAGAAGCAGGGGAATTTATTATGGGGAACAAAGAAATGGCAGACGAGTTAAACCGTTACTTTGGATCTGTCTTCACTGAGGAAGATACACACAATCTCCCAAATGTTCTAGGGGCCGGAGAACCTAGGGTGATGGAGGAGCTGAAGGAAATCCACATTAGGCAGGAAATGGTTTTGGGTAGACTGATGGGACTGAAGGCTGATAAATCCCCAGGGCCTGATGGTCTGCATCCCAGGGTACTTAAGGAGGTGGCTCTAGAAATAGTGGAAGCATTGGAGATCATTTTTCAATGTTCTATAGATTCAGGATCAGTTCCTGTGGATTGGAGGATAGCAAATGTTATCCCACTTTTTAAGAAAGGAGGGAGAGAGAAAACGGGTAATTATAGACCAGTTAGTCTGACATCAGTGGTGGGGAAGATGCTGGAGTCAATTATAAAAGACGAAATTGCTGAGCATTTGGATAGCAGTAACAGGATCATTCCGAGTCAGCATGGATTTACGAAGGGGAAATCATGCTTGACAAATCTACTGGAATTTTTTGAGGATGTAACTAGGAAAATTGACAGGGGAGAGTCAGTGGATGTGGTGTACCTCGACTTTCAGAAAGCCTTCGACAAGGTCCCACATAGGAGATTAATGGGCAAAATTAGAGCACATGGTATTGGGGGTAGGGTACTGACATGGATAGAAAATTGGTTGACAGACAGAAAGCAAAGAGTGGGGATAAATGGGTCCCTTTCGGAATGGCAGGCAGTGACCAGTGGGGTACCGCAAGGTTCGGTGCTGGGACCCCAGCTATTTACGATATACATTAATGACTTAGATGAAGGGATTAAAAGTACCATTAGCAAATTTGCAGATGATACTAAGCTGGGGGGTAGTGTGAATTGTGAGGAAGATGCAATAAGGCTGCAGGGTGACTTGGACAGGTTGTGTGAGTGGGCGGATACATGGCAGATGCAGTTTAATGTAGATAAGTCAAGTCAAGTCAAGTCAAGTCAAGTCAAATTTATTTGTCACATACACATACTCGATGTGCAGTGAAATGAAAGTGGCAATGCCTGCGGGTTGTGCACAAAAAGAATTACAGTTACAGCATATAAATAAAGTTAATAAGTTACTAAACATAGCACAAAAAGTGTCGACAAAAATTTAGTCTCTGGGGTTATCAAAGTTGACAGTCCTGATGGCCTGTGGGAAGAAGCTCCGTCTCATCCTCTCCGTTTTCACAGCGTGACAGCGGAGGCGTTTGCCTGACCGTAGCATCTGGAACAGTCCGTTACTGGGGTGGCAGGGGTCCCTCATGATCTTGCTTGCTCTGGATCTGCACCTCCTGATGTATAGGTCCTGCAGGGGGATGAGTGTAGTTCCCATGGTGCGTTCTGCCGAACACACTACTCTCTGCAGGGCCATCCTGTCCTGGGCAGAGCTGTTCCCAAACCAGACTGTAATGTTGCCGGACAGGATGCTCTCTACAGCCCCAGAGTAGAAGCAATGAAGGATCTTCAGCGACACTCTGAATTTCCTCAGTTGTCTAAGGTGGTAAAGGCGCTGCTTAGCCTTACCCACCAGTGCGGCAATGTGCGTTGCCCACGTCAGATCCTCTGCGATGCGGACTCCCAAGTATTTGAAACTGCTCACCCTATCCACAATAGACCCATTTATCTCCAGTGGCGTGTACGTCCTTGGATGTTTAGCCCTTCTGAAGTCCACAATCAGCTCCTTTGTTTTAGTGACATTCAAGAGGAGGCTATTGTCCTGACACCAGAGTGCCAGATCAGCCACCTCCTCCCGGTAGGCCTTCTCATCGTTGTTGGAGATCCGGCCCACCACCACAGTGTCATCAGCAAACTTGATGATGGAGTTTGAGCTGAACCTGGCCCTACAGTCATGTGTGTACAGGGAGTACAGTAGGGGGCTAAGGACGCAGCCCTGGGGGGATCCTATGTTCAGGGTGAGGGAGCTAGATGTGTGTTCCCCCATCCTGACCACTTGGGGCCTGTGTGAGGTTATTCACTTGAAGTAAGAATAGAAAGGCAGATTATTATCTGAATGGTGTCAAGTTAGGAAGAGGGGATGTTCAACGAGATCTGGGTGTCCTAGTGCATCAGTCACTGAAAGGAAGCATACAGGTACAGCAGGCAGTGAAGAAAGCCAATGGAATGTTGGCCTTCATAACAAGAGGAGTTGAGTATAGGAGCAAAGAGGTCCTTCTACAGTTGTACAGGGCCCTGGTGAGATCGCACCTGGAGTACTGTGTGCAGTTTTGGTCTCCAAATTTGAGGAAGGATATTCTTGCTATTGAGGGCGTGCAGCGTAGGTTCACTAGGTTAATTCCCGGAATGGCGGGACTGTCGTATGTTGAAAGGCTGGAGCAATTAGGCTTGTATACACTGGAATTTAGAAGGATGAGGGGGGATCTTATTGAAACGTATAAGATAATTAGGGGATTGGACACATTAGAGGCAGGAAACATGTTCCCAATGTTGGGGGAGTCCAGAACAAGGGGCCACAGTTTAAGAATAAGGGGTAGGCCATTTAGAACAGAGATGAGGAAGAACGTTTTCAGTCAGAGTGGTGAAGGTGTGGAATTCTCTGCCTCAGAAGGCAGTGGAGGCCAGTTCGTTGGATGCTTACAAGAGAAGAGCTGGATAGAGCTCTTAAGGATAGCGGAGTGAGGGGGTATGGGGAGAAGGCAGGAACGGGGTACTGATTGAGAATGATCAGCTATGATCACATTGAATAGCGGTGCTGGCTCGAAGGGCTGAATGGCCTATTGTCTATTGTTTACGGGGCGAAGGCTGGGGAATGGGGTTAGGAGGGAGAGATAGATCAGCCACGATTGAATGGTGGAATAGACTTGATGGGCCGAATGGCCTAGTCCTACTCCAATTCCTTGTGACCTTTTGACCTGAACCTCTGGTCCCTTCCCGTGAGGGCAAATGATGTGCAGACGCAGCACGTAACGGGGAGGTGAAGCCCCGTGAGGGGAGGTGACGCCAATGCTGGCCCCGCCCCGTGAGGGGAGGTGACGCCAACGCTGGCCCCGCCCCGTGAGGGGAGGTGACGCCAATGCTGGCCCCGCCCCGTGAGGGGAGGTGACGCCAACGCTGGCCGCGCCCCGTGAGGGGAGGTGACGCCAATGCTGGCCCCGCCCCGTGAGGGGAGGTGACGCCAACGCTGGCCGCGCCCCGTGAGGGAAGGTGAACCCGTCCCGTGAGGGGAGGTGACGCCAACGCTGGCCCCGCCCCCTCCGCCTCACTGCCGTCGGTCGCCGTGCGCTTTGCGGCAGCGCATTGACTGACGGCGCTGTCGGCGGGAGTAAGATGGTGTCGCGCTTCAGCGGGGTGCTGCAGCTGACTGACCTCAACGACTTCATCACCCCCTCGCAGGTAGGCAGGGCCCGCTCCGCCGCTCACACAGCCGCCACCCGACGGGAACTGTCCCACACTCCCCTCCCTGCCTGGTGATAGAGTCAGGGATTAATTTAACGAGGGTCCTCCTGAACTCCGATGGGCCGAATGGCTTTCCTCTCCCCCCCCCCCCCCCTATTGTGAAGAGGAGGGAGGGGGGGAATGTGGTAGGAAAGAACTGCAGATGCTGGTTTACACCGAAGATAGACACAAAGTGCTGGAGTACCTCAGCGGGTCGGGCAGCCAGAGCAGAGAGGCCGAGTTGATGCAGCATTTGTCGTCCCTTCCCACACTTTCTGTGAAGAAGAGGGCCTTGCCTTCCTTGCCTTGCCCTACCCTTGCCTTGCCCTTGCCCTTGCCCTTGTCCTTGCCTGCCTTGCCTTCCTTGCCTTGCCCTACCCTTGCCTTGCCTTTGCCCTTGCCCTTGCCCTACCCTTGCCTTGCCCTACCCTTGCCCTTGCCTGCCTTGCCCTTGCCCTTGCCCTACCCTTGCCCTACCCTTGCCTGCCTTGCCCTTGCCCTGCCCTGCCCTTGCCTTGCCCTGCCCTTGTCCTTGCCTGCCTTGGTTCGGTTACTGCGATTGAATTGTCGTCTCAGTCACCGGTTGAACTCCCCCACCCTGGCTGTGTGTGCCAACGTGATATCATCATACGAGGAAGTTCAGTTGCAAAGTATTTACTGGCTCCGTAATTATTCACAAAATGCTGGAGTAACTCAGCAGGTCAGGCAGCATCTCAGGAGAGAAGGAATGGGTGACGTTTCGGGTCGAGACCCTTCTTCAGACTGATTCCTTCTCTCCTGAGATGCTGCCTGGCCCGCTGAGTTACTCCAGCATTTTGTGGATAAATACTTTCGATTTGTACCAGCATCTGCAGTTATTTTCTTACACTGGCCCCGTAACTTCATCTAATGGAATCTTACTCACAAATGTGATGAAAAGAGTAAAGCGCTGAACACCTCCTCCGCTCAGACAGTCCGTCTGGCTAAACCTACCTGATCTCCCGGTTGCTCAACACTTTACCTTCCCCTCCCATTCCCACACTGCGTCCCACACACTCACTGGTTAAACTCCCCCACGCTGTGGCAATGTGGTAAAATGTGAGGAAGTTCAGCCGTATAGTATTTACTAAAATACTATTTAGTGGCTTTGAACTTCATCTAAATGAATCTACTCAAAAATGTTATGAAAAGAATAAAAGTTTTTCCAAAAGCCAACATTTAAATAGTTTAAGGGTATCTCGTGGTCTTGATTGTGTACTTTCAAAGTTCTCTATATACATTACTGCCTTCAGAATTGAAGATAAGCACAGCATACACAAATATTCTTTATACATTTCTTTATTAGCCTTATTGTTATTTATAACATAGCACAAAAAGTAAGGAAATTTGTGTTTGGTAGATTATTTCTTTGTTGTAACAATGCTTCTTGGCAATAAATCTTATACCGTTGGAAAGCCTGTTTATTCCCCTTTTAAATGGTGCCACATTTGTAAGGAACATGCATTTGTGGGATGAGCAGCAGAGCTGAGTATGTAGGTTGCGCCCATGAAAAATCTGCCAAATCTTCTCTGCCAATGCCAAACAGCTTATTCTGCCATTGACTCTTGTTCGGTGTTGTTTGGTGGATTGGATGATTGAAGTCTGAAGAAACAAGACATATTGGCAATTTAACAATTTATTCATTTAATAAACAGGAGCCTCAGTAGCGTGTGGAAGAACCATACACAGCCACAACAGCCTGGCACCTCCTCATGCTGGTCACCAGCCTGGTCACACACTGTTGTGGGATGGCATCCCATTCTTCAACCAGCATTTGTCGCAAGTCAGCCAACGTGGTTGTGTTGGTCACTCTGGCACGAACAGCACGCCCAAGCTGATCCCACAAGTGTTCAATGGGGTTGATGTCAGGACTGCTGGCAGGCCATTCCATCCTCTCCACTCCCAAATTCTGGAGGTAGTCTCTGAGAAACCCTGCTCTGTGGGGGCGAGCATTGTCATCTTGGAGGATAGAGTTCGGTCCCAGACTGTGGAGATATGGGATTGCCACTGGTTGCAGAATCTCATCTCAATATCTCTCTGCATTGAGATTGCCTCCGATGATGACAAGCCTCGTTTATCCAGTGAGGGAGATGCAGCCCCACACCATCACACTGCCTCCACCAAAAGATGTTACTCTATCGGTGCAGCAATCAGCATAGCGTTCTCCGCGTCTTCTCCACACTTTGACCCTATGATCCAACTGCCGTAGGCAGAATCTGGACTCATCGCTGAACATAACGTTCCTCCACATGTTCAGGTTCCAGTGCACGTGTTGCCCACACCAGCGCAAACGGGCCTGACGGTGAAGGGCAGTCATGGCAGGCCTCCTGGCAGCCCTATGAGACCGGAGATCGGCTGCGTGCAGTCTGTTCCGAATTGTCTGGGCAGAGAGCCGTCGGCCATATCGTCCTGCAAATCTGTAGAAGACAGCCTACGGTTTCTAAGTGCTGACAGGGTGAGGAAACGGTCTTCTTCGGGTGTCGTCTTCTTGGGACGCCCACTTCGCGGCATGTCTGACATCCCCCGTTATATGTAACTTGGCCTTCACTTTGGAGATGGTACTAGGGCTCACTCCAAATAATGCCGCAACTTGGTTTTGCGGCACACCAGCTTGAAGTTGCCCTATCGCACGGGCCCTATCCAGATCAGTCAAACATGGCATGCCGATTCTTGGAGCAGACACCTACTGACCACTGTAGCAGGGCCCATGCTCACAGATGCTGCCAATCAGGCACCTGATTGTCAGCACCTGGTGGTACCAGAAGCTCAAAACAAGCGTCAATAGCAACAGCAGAATAAGCTGTTTGGCATTGGCAGAGAAGATTTGGCAAATTCTTCATGGGCGCAACCCATGTACTCAGCTCTGCTGCTCATCCCACAAATGCATGTTCCTTACAAATGTGGCACCATTTAAAAGGGGAATAAACAGGCTTTCCAACGGTATATACTGGCTAGAATTCTATTATGCCTTTTCTTGGCCTGTGAAAACGTTAGTTTTTTTAAAAGTTTATTGTCACATGTACCAAGGTACAGTTAAAAACTTTTGTTGCATGTTAACCAGTCAGCAGAAGGACAATACATGTTTACAATCGATCCATCCACAGTGTACAGGTACAATGTAAAGGTAATAGCGTTTAGTGCAAGGTAAAGTCTGATTAAAGAGAGTTTGAGTATCTCCAAAGAGGTAGATAGCAGCACAGGACCACTCTCGTTGGTGATAACAGCTGAACCATTCTATCAACAACTAGACAGTGGACCTGAGCTACTTTTCTTCCAAGGCTTATTCTGAATAAAGTGATACCGGCTAGAATTCTATTTGCACCTTTTCTTGGTGTGTAAAAATGTTATGTTGTACCAGTGCTAAATTACGAGCCTTCAAAAAACACTTTCCAGCTTAAACAGTGTGAATTTGGGGGAATAAAGATTCTTAAGAGTTAATTATCAGCTATTCTGAATCCTTAATTAGATTTTCCCACACACTTTACAACAGCAACCTTAAATGTAGAAAGCTCCAATACCTTTGATAGATTTTACCCATAACATGCAAATTTCTGCTGGCATATTACATGGTAATATTACTTTAATCACACGCTGAAAGCAGTGAAAATGCTATAAAAAAAGTGAAGTTGTAACATTCTTTGCAGCCAACAACTTAATTTTTAATAATCATTTGAAATTATTCTCAAATAGGTTCCTAAATACCTATTATTATGAAGAAATTAAGAGTTAAACTGTTGTGCATCTTTCCACTTTCTGGTGGCATTTAAGAGATTTTAGATAAACATGCAGGCAATGGAAGGATCTGAAACACATGCAGGTAGAAGAGATTTGGCATCATATTTGGAACAGATAAGGGCTTGTTGCTGTGCTGTAATGTTCTATGTACCATACTGACCTGGTTGCACGATAGATACTGTATATCCTCTGTACAGTTCTTACCAAATAATATAGTAAAACATTGATAATTTGTCATCCAATTGTTTGGGTATTCTGACAGAAGGGTCTCGACCCAAAACGTCACCCATTCCTTCTCTCCAGAGATGCTGCCTGTCCCGCTGAGTTACTCCAGCATTTTGTGTCTATCTTCAGGAATTCTGACAGTTTGACATCTGGCTCAGGCATTAGTCTGTATTGTGAGCCAGGGTTCAGAGTTCAAGCAGGATGTGTGGCAAGATTTAATAGGAATCTGAGGGGCAACCTTTTCACTCATATGTGAGTATATGAAATGAGCTCCACAGAGGCACTTGTGGCAGGTGTGATAACAGGATTTAAAAGACACTTGAACAGAACTTGGATAGGAAAGGTTTAGAGGAATTTTGGCTAAACATGAGTAAGTTGGTCTAGCTTAGATGGGGTATCTTGGTTAGCATGAACAAGTTGGGCTGAAGGGCTGTATGACTGAGATCCATTAGTATAATATAGAAATGCACAACGGAATATATGAGTGCTCTTATTTCAGTATTGAACGGACTCCTGCCACCTGCAGAAGTTTTCAGATGACTCTGCAGTTGTGGGCTGCATCAGTGAGGGGAAGGAAGCTGAATACAGAGGTGTAGTCAATGGTGTTGAGTGGTGTGGGGTGAATCACCTGCAGCTCAACACCGACAAGACTAAGGAGTTCGTGGTGGACCTCAGGAGGAGAGGAACCCCCTGTCCCCTGTCTCCATCAAGGGTGTAGATGTGCAATTTACCAAGGAGTACAAGTACCTTGGAGTTTACCTGGACACTAAACTAGACTGCTCCAGGAACGTGGAGGCACTGCATAAGAAGGGACAGAGCCGTCCGTACTTTCTGAGGAGGCTCTGCTCTTTCAACGTCTGCAGTAAGATGCTGCAGATGTTCTATCAGTCGGTGGTGGCCAGTGCCATCTTCTTTGCTGTCGTGTGCTGGGGCAGCAGGGCGAAGGCCGTGAACACCAACATGATTAACAAACTCATCAGGAAGGCTGGTTCTGTCCGGGGGGTGGAGTTGGAGGTGGGTACTGGAGGGGAGGATGCTCCTCAAACTGCAGAGCATCTTGGACAATACAGCTCACCATGACACACTGGTCAACTTGAGGAGCACCTTCAGCAACAGACTGGTTCCACCTAGACGAAGTACAGAATGCCACAGGAGATCCTTTTTCCCTGTGGCTATCAAACTGTACAACTCCTCCCCCTTATGTCGTGGGGTAGACTGAGACTGACTCTTCCCCCCTCCCTACTCCCCAATCTTTGCACATCCCCAATCCTGGACTTTCCACCTGTCACTTTCATTTCATGTATCCTGTTGGCAAACCAATTTCCCTCCTGGGTTAAATAAAGTTCTGTCGTATTGTAATAACTAGTTGATTCTGAGGTGGCTGATGTGGCAGGGCTAACCTGTCCAACATTGGCCTTATCAACTACCTCAAAGTCCGCAGAAATGGAGTGGAAACAAACCATCCTCAATTCCAAACGGCTGCCTAAGAAGAGAATAGTGTGTGTAACTATCTTAATGCTGACATTTATACTAATTTTGCCCTTGCCAATTTCCTGCAAAAACAAAACAAGTAAACAGTGTAAACAACCGTGGAAGCAGGTAAGTGGAATTTGTAATTTATTCTATTTTTGGGGTATTTTAATTATTAACGAAATGTTACAAAAATGCCGTAATTAATGATTTTCAATATTTTAATATAACATGTTAAAAAAAAATTAAAGTATGACTTCGGATTAAAATTTCGAAGAATGTTTTATGAAAAAATCTCCAGAAATGGATCCAGGAAGTTTTGAGATCAAATTTAAACATATAATTTAAACAATGTTCCGTAAACACTGTGCTGGAAACACTGATTTTTTAAATATAATGTGGGTGAATCCAGACTGTGAGGATGGTGTCCCAGTTGTTCTACTGAGTTAGTGCAAACATTGTGGATATTCTGATGCACAGCATTAAACAAAGGTGAAAGTGACTTCCACCCGATTTACCTCAAACATGGGAAACTGAACTAGTGCACAATAACTGAACTGTTATTTTTGGCTCTTTAGATCCTCCATTTCATGATACCTTTATCTTTCCTAAACAACCTTATGCCTCACTTTTGATCTCTTTCCAAAAAAAATAATTCTGCTGCAGGCTTTCTGCATGAAATGTAGAAGCAATGCTGGTTTGCAAAAAAAGACAAGCTAGACAAGAGGGGCTGCAGGACAAGCAAGGCAGGTATTCATGTGTTCACCTATTACCTGCCACGCTTTGTCCTGTTCTTCCTCTCTTCCAGCTTTCTCCCTCACCCCCCCCCCCCCCCCTCAAATCACTGAAGAATGGTCCCAAACCAAAACTTCACCTATCCATGTTCTCTGGAGATGCTGCTTGACCTGCTGAGTTACTCCAGCACTTTTTTTTTATCCACAGGGAATGTTTACCAGAGGTGTTTACAATTGCCAATTAAATAACTGAATTACATTTTGTTTTGTCTCAATTTGTTGGATTTTATTTCAGTGTTCTGTTTTTATTGCTATGCTTTTTGGCAAATATATGTACAGATTGAGCATTTGATCTACATTCATGTAACTCTAAATTAATCGTGTGCTACTTTCGATTGGGTTGGAGTTTGAGCTCACTTTACCTCCTCCATCATTTATTTCTGTTTGCATTTTGTACGTGCTCAACACAAAGGTCTTTTGCAATGAAGTTTAAAACGAGGAAGGGCGGGTAAAAATTGTGCTGTGTTTGTACACATTTCCACTGGCCACGCCTCCTGGGCTGATCAGGACTGTTATCCAGTTGAACATTTCAGACAGACTTGCAGGACAGATATTAGCACAGAAAGTGCAAGAGCAGCTTGGGAGGGAGATTTGTCCAACTTGCAGAGAGAACCTTTTTATTCCACATACGTTAACCTGCTGCACCGCTGACTACGGTATGAAGCAGGAGAAGTGTGCCAACTGCCTTAGTAGGGTGAGAACACATTACTGCTAATCTCTTGAAGGAATGTTTTCTATGAGAAGTGACGAGATGGTATTAAATAATGGTGACAAAGTGAATTTATAGCTGCCCTAAGTGTGTCCTGCAGGCGTAGATATATGATGCGTTATTCTAAATTTGGAAGTAATGTGATCAAGCTGATCGTTGTTTTTACGTATGGTTTAAGTATAGTTTTTACTTTTTAAATGAATTTTGGAGTGAAAGAGTATTTTTCTGTGGGTAAGAGAGACTATGAATTACTAACCTTGCTCGCTGTGGAGCTGCCTCATTGCCATCTCAGTAGTGAAAAGGGAAATTTATTTCAGACAGGAAATTGTAAGTTGCCGTTTCAAGTACAGGAATTGAGACATCATTAGTTCCCTGTACACACACTTGTGCGTGTCCTCCCTGCATTAATCCCTTTTTATTATAATGTTTCTTATCAATCCTGTTCCAAGGAACATATCTTATGCATGCATATTCAAGGACAATTTCTTCCCAGCTGTTATCAGGCAACTGAACCGTCCTCTCACCAGCTCGAGTGCGGTCCTGACCTCTCATCTACCTCATTGGAGACTTTCAAACTATCTTTGATCGTACTTTATCTTGCACTAAATGATATACTCTTTATCCTGTATCTGTACACTGTGATTGATTTGATTGTAATCATGTACAGTCTTTTCATTGACGGGATAGAAAGGCAACAAAAAAGCTTTTCACTGTACCTCAATATGTGTGGCAATAATAATAAATTAAACTAAATTAAATCACTGACTGATCAGATTATACTGTAGTTAGTAGACTGCATGCTCCATTCTGGCATATGGAGACAAGAGACTGTGGCTGCTGGAATCTGGAGCAACTAAGAATCTGCTGGAGGAACTCAGCATGTTGAGCATCATCTCTTGGAGAGGAATGGTCAGCGTTAAAACTTTGCATCAGGTTCTAATGCAGTGTTTTGTCCCAAAACGTCATCCATGCCTTTCCAATCACAGATGCTGCCTGACCTGCTGACTTCCCCCAGCCAGTTGCTGCTGCTGCTGCTTCATACTGGCATATGCTCCTTAAAGGTAATTTATATTAAAAATATAAGGTTTTAAAAATCTGATTTTCTTACCATTTAAATCTAGGCAAATGGTCTTTTTCACCTCTGATTATTGCAAGAAAGCCAAATCTTGAATATGATATTGTATAAGAGAATCTCGTATTCAAATTTACTTTGCAATAGTTGATATTTACGCCTGACTCAAATATCACTAATTTGCTTCAAATTTGCTGCAAATACTAATTGAAGAAGCAAGCAAAGCTTTTCACTGTACCCTGGTACCCGTGATAATAAACTAAACTGAACTGGGCTGATCGTGGCTTTGGTGAAGCAGTGTCTTTCCACACGTTGAATTATTTTTCTTGTCCTGATGCCCACTACTTTACTACACAGCTGCAATTTGCTTTAAATATCTTTGAAGAGGGATCCCAATTTAAAATCTTTAAACATAATTGGCTGGGTAAATGTAAAAATTGTCCCTAGTGGGTGTAGGATAGTGTTAATGTGCGGGGATCACTGGGCGGCACGGACTTGGAGGGCCGAAAAGGCCTGTTTCCGGCTGTATATATATGATATGATATGATTATTGTTGTAGGAATGTGTGAAGCCAGTGAAATTTGAAAAGAAGCCAGGGAAATCCTCCGGCATAATCCGATTTGAAGATGATGGTAGTTATACTCAGCTGAACCAGGTAATACACACACTCCTCTCGGTCTGCACTTGCTTCTGTCAAGTGGAATTAACGCTTGAAATGTCTTTATTTTTCTAGTTAAAGTGACATTAAGTAAATTAAGGAAGTAATGTCAGAAACAAAGTTGAAGCCACAATATGTTTCGAAAAGCAAAAGGCAATTTATATTAAATTGAAAAATTGGTGGCAGCGGTAGAATCACTGCCTTACAGCACCGGAGACCCGGTTTCGATCCTGACTGCGGGTGCTGTCTGTACGGGAGAGTCAAATATATATATATGCTGTCTGTACGGAGTTTGTACGTTCTCCCCGTGGCCTGCGTGGGGTTTTTTTCCGGGAGCTCCCGTCCTCCCACACTCCAAAGGTGCACAGGTTTGGTGAATTGGCTTGGTATCATTGTAAATTGTCCCTTCTGTAAATAGATTGTGCAATTGTGTAGGGACCACTGGTTGGTGTGGACGCTGATGGTCGAAGAGCCTGTTTCTGCGTTGTATCTCTAAACTAAAAGGTTTTAAAAATCTGGGGTGATGTTCTTGCCATTTAAAGCTAGGCCCATCTTAAATCACGTGCTTTTCTTTAAAAATAAAAGAATCCTCTGGAGAGGAAATTTTAAATTGTCCATCTCAAAATGCAGATAGGGAGATAGTTATCCTTCTCTATTTTAACTGTTGCCTTTCAGTGTTTGTACTCATATCTGACTTGCTTTAATTTTCAGGATGGAGGTGTCCAGAAACTTGAAAAGGCAAAAATAACCCTGAATGACTGCTTAGCGTGCAGTGGTTGCATAACATCAGCAGAAAGTGTACTCATCACTCAACAAAGCCAGGATGAACTGTACAAAGTTTTGAACCAAAACAAAGTAAGACATTATTGTGGCAGATTAAAAATAATATTTATGTACCATATTTTCTTGAATCAGTAAAATGAATGCATATTAATGATACATGACAGATCTAGGAACTCTTTACAGAATGTCATAGTGTTAAAGAGACATTTGGACAGGTACATGATAGGATAGGTTTAGCGAGTCACGGGCCAAGCACGGGCAGGTGGGACTAGTCGATGGGACTTGTTGGACGGCGTGGGCAAGTTGGGCCAAAGGGCCTGTTTCCATGCAGTACGACTCTCTGACTCGAATATTTTATTTTCAAAATGAGAAATGGATAATGTACAGTTGAAAAATTAATCAAGATAAATGTAGAGAGGATAGATAACTTGTTTTACACATTTAAAAAAACATTTCAAAAGTGTGATCAAGTAGATTGTGTGAGAAATTCATAGCCAGTTTTGTTGTAATGATGATATTTCAATCTTGATTTGTAAAACCACTTATTACGATAGAACATCCTGACACGAAGGGTGGTTGGTATATGGAACATACTGGCAGAGGGAGTAGTTGAGGCAGATAGAAACATAGAAAATAGTTGCAGGAGGAGGCCATTTGGCTATTCGAGCCAGCACCGCCATTCAATGTGATCATAGACAATAGGTGCAGAAGTAGGCCATTCTGCCTTTCGAGCCAGCACCGCCATTCAATGATTCAATGTGATCATAGACAATAGGTGCAGGAGGAGGCCATTCGGCCCTTCGAGCCAGCACCGCCATTCAATGTGATCATGGCTGATCATTCTCAATCAGTACCCCATTCCTGCCTTCTCCCCATACCCCCAGACTCCGCTATCCTTAAGAGCTCTATCTAGCTCTCTCTTGAATGCATTCAGAGAATTGGCCTCTACTGCCTGCTGAGGCAGAGAATTCCACAGATTCACAACTCTCTGACTGAAAAAGTTTTTTCTCATCTCCGTTCTAAATGGCCTACCCCTTATTGATCATGGCTGATCATCCACAATCAGTAACCTGTGCCTGCCTTCTTCCCATAACCCTTGATTCTACTAGCCCCTAGAGCTCTATCTAACAGGTATAATAACAATTAAAAGACATTTGGACACGGATAGGGGTCAAACGTGGGCAAATGGGAGTACTGTATATGGGGTGTCTTGGTCAGCATGGGCAAGTTGGGACGAAGGCCCTGTTTCCATGCTCTATTGCTCTGTTCCTCGGTTGTCCGCTATGGAGATGGTTATAGATGATGTCAGATTTTTATTAAGTTGAATTAAATATGATTGTGTTTTAGCTTCTGGGTAGCACAGTGAGCTTAATAGTAAATATGTCTGAAAAGTCTGGAAATACTTGGCATATCCGGTGACATCTTTGAAAATAAGTAGAATGGAGAAACAAGGACCTGCGGATGCCGGTTTACAACAAAAAAAAACGACACAAAGTGCTGGAGTAACTCATCAGGTCAGATAGCATCTCTGCAGAACATGGACAGGTGACATTTCAGGTTGGGACCCTTCTTCAGACTCCCACCCAAACTGTCACCTATCCACATTCTCCAGGGATGCTGCCTGACCCGCTGAGTTACTCCAGCACTTTGTGTCTTTTGTTTTGTAAACCAACATTTGCAGTTCCTTGTTTCTACACGGAACAGTATATGGCAGGAACGGTTCCTTCAGCCCACAGTGTCCGTGCCAAACATGATCCCAAATTAAACTCCAAAGACGTACAGGTATGTAGGTTAATTGGCTGGGTAAATGTAAAAATTGTCCCTAGTGGGTGTAGGATAGTGTTAATGTACGGGGATCGCTGGGCGGCGCGGACTTGGTGGGCCGAAAAGGCCTGTTTCCGCGCTGTATATATATGATATGATATGATATGATATGATATGATAAACTCCCCTCCTCTGCCTGTACTTGACCCATATCCCTCCATTCCCTGCATATCCATGCGCCTATCTAAAAACTTTAGACTGAGCAAAATATCTACCAGTAGCTGTCTCAGAGGTAGATGATAATTTTTCTGATCTCCAATAGAATATTGTACTTGGGAACAACTCATGCCCTGTTAATAAAATGACAAAATCAATAAAAAATAGTCAGTAATATTGGGGGGTTTTCGAACCAGAGATAAATGGATTCAATTTTAATGGATAACAATGTGGAAAGCAAGTGTACTTAGCACTACTCTCTCATCAATTAGGTATCCAGCTCCAGAAAGACGACGGTAGTTTCAGTTTCACCGCAGTCCAGGGCATCATTAGCTGCGAGGTTTAATTTGCCCGTTGCAGACACTGCTCGGAGGCTGACGGCCTTCTTCAAAAATCTAGGTGAGTGGCTTGTGCCAGGTCTATTGAACTATCAGCCCACTGCATGTGGAGCTTGTCACCAATGCAAAGATACAAAACAAGTCATAAGTTCACAAGTGATAGGAGCAGAATTAGGCCATTCGGCCCATCAAGTCTACACTATTCAATCATGGCTGATCCATCTCTCCCTCCTAACTCCATTCTCCTGCCTTCTCCCCATCACCCCTGGCACCCGTACTGATCAAGAATCTATCTATCTCAGCCTTAAAAATATCCATTGACGTGACCTTCACAGCCTTCTGTGGCAAAGAATTCCATAGATTCACTGCCCTCTGACTAAACAAATTCCTCCTTACCTCCTTCCTAATGGAACGTTCTTTTATTCTGAGACTATGACCTCTAGTCCTAGACTCTCCCACTCGTGGAAACATCCTCTCAACATTCACTCTATCCAAGTCAGAGGTTCTTGAGACAAGTCCCATGAAACAAGAGTTTCCCTGGTCTGAACTGGGGAGTAGTTGTGGATCTCCACTGTGTGACTGTAATGATCATTTGTACAAGTGCCACAATCTGAATCCTGTTTATTTGAGAAATGTAACTGAACTGTTATCATTTTGAAGTTGGTTGATTCAGATATTTCCAGTAATATTTTATTGTGTTTGATATTCTTGAAATTTTAATTACACCAAACATTTTTTTTTCGCCTCTTCAAAATATCCACAGGTGTTGACTACGTGTTCGACACTACGTTTTCCAGAAACTTCAGCCTGATAGAGGGTCAACACGAGTTTGTGCAACGTTTCCATAGGCATAAAGATGATAGCAAAGCACTGCCTATGCTGGCCTCGGCTTGCCCAGGTACCTAGAACCTGTATTGATGTAAGCTCTGTGCAAACAAAGAAGATTCGCACTCACTGCTGTGCTGCCATGGTCAGAATTTTGTATTGTCTCCTGAGCAATGATGGCGCAGCGGTAGAGTTGCTGCTTTACAGCGCCAGAGACCCGGGTTCCATCCTGACTACGGCTGCTGTCTGTACGGAGTTTGTACGTCCTCCCTGTGACCGCGTGGGTTTTCTCCGGCTGCCCCGGTTTCCTCCCACACTCCATAGACGCACAGTATTGTAGGTTAACTGGCTTTGGTAATAATTGTAAATTGTCCCTAGGGTAGTTCTAGTATGCGGGGTGATCGCTGGTCGGCGCGGACTCAGCGGGCCGATGGGCCTGTTTCTGCGCTGTTCTCTAAACCAGTGAGAATATTCTAATGGCAAATAATCCAGTTTTGGTCCTATGTTAAAGAATCCAAAGATTGGCGACTCTCTGAGAGAAAAAAGGCTTTGCCTCATCTCTTAAGTTCGGCCCAACAAAGTTAAACATGAATGCTAATTTACAATTGTACTCCTATGTTTTAGGTTGGATTTGCTACGCTGAAAAAACCCATGGCAGTTATATAATTCCATATATCAGCACATCAAAGTCCCCCCAGCAGATGATGGGCTCATTAGTGAAGGACTACTTTGCAAAACAGCGGGTAAGTAGTCGTGTTTTGTAAATTCACTTGCAATTTTTCTTTATAGATTCTGCTTGACTAGATTAAAGTACATCAAACTCGAACCGAAAATAATGTGATTTTTGTGCATTGTGGGCCATGTGAAACTTCTAAGATCTCCCCTGCTTCACTCGTGTAACCCTGGGCTGATATCTTTGTTCAAGGACACAGTGTGAAAAGGTGTTACAACCCGAATCGTCACCCATCTTTATTCTCCAGGGATGCTGCCTGACCTGCTGAATTACTCCAGCATTCTGTGTCTGTCTTCAGGGAAACTGATGTGGTTTATTTTTGTCATGCTGACAAATGAGAGAAGCCTTAAAAACACGCTCAACTCTTCTTAGTTTAGGTGGTCATTGGCCTCCACGTGTTGGTAAAATAGTGTAGGTTAAATAAAGGGTAAAGCTCCCACACATTTGCCACAATATGCCTTCATCCCACTTTGAGAAGAACATGCTGGCACCACCAGAAAACATAGAACAGTACAGGGTGTAGGAAGGAACTGCAGCTGCTGGTTCGAATGGAAAACAGACACAACAAGCTGGAGTAACTCAGAGGGTCAGGCAGCATCTCCAGAGAAAAGGAATAGGTGATGTTTCAGATCGAGACCCTTCTTCAGTACAGCACAGTTCAGTACAGCACAGAAACAGGCCGCATCAGCCTGAAATGTCTGTGCCAAACATGATACCAGGCTAAGCTAATCGCATCTGCCTGCACATGATCCATATCCATCCATTCCCTGCACAAACATGTGCCTATCTAAAAGTCTCTTAAATGCACCTATTGCCTGTCTCCATCACCACCTGTGGCAGCTCATTCCAGGCACCCACAACCCACTGTGTGAAAACAAAAACATGCCCCACACATCACCTTTAAACTTTGCCCCTCAGGGCTGTTTTCCCCTGACTCTCAGTCTGAAGAAGGGTCTCTACCCGAAAAGTCACCCATTCCTTTTCCCCATAGATGCTGCTTGACCTGCTGAGTTACTCCAGTTTTTGTGTCTATCTTCAGTATAAACCAGCATCTGCAGTTCCTTCCCACAGGTTAATGGAACAGTTGTTTTTTCCTACAAGGAGCTAACACAATCGGCTGCCTTCTGGACCTTAATGATTCTGTGATTCCACTTCTGTTTGGTAAGAGCTTAAATTGAAAATGGGGTTGAGATACAAATCAGACAGGATCTAGAAGATTTTCATGATGCAATTGAATGCTGTACCAGGTTTGTTCTCATCAGCTTGAATAAGGATCCCGATCCAAGACATCGCCTGTTCATTCCCTCCACAGATGCTGTCTGACCCACTGAGTACCTCCAGCACTTTGTTTTTTTGCTCAGGATTCCAGCATCTTCAGTTTCCTATGTGTGTAGACCAGGATGACTACTCGACTTTCCTTAAAATATGCATTTCCTTTTAAAGTTGAGATTATTCCTTATTGGAAAGGGTATTGAAAATTTCTCAGTTATAGCAAGCGTGAAATATAAATGTAATTGGAAAATTGGTAATTATGCACGTGGTAAAATACTGAGAAGTGCTGCATTTTTTTGTCCCTAGAGTGTGACACCAGATCAGATATACCACGTAACAGTGATGCCATGTTATGATAAAAAATTAGAGGCTTCAAGGGAAGATTTCTTCAGTGAGGAATATCAAACAAGAGATGTAGATTGTGTCATTACTTCTGGTGAGTAAAGCCTGAGGCAGGGCTGTTTGTTCAGCTCAATGGCACTGATGCATCTGTTGTTCTGCGCCTACTTCGTCATCTCCTGCCTCCCTCACTCATTTGCTTTGTAATATCATTCTGTGTGATTAAACATGCCGATGGGGACCGGAGGAGGAAGATCAAGCAGATTATTATGTGCAAAGTGTCTTCAGATTCTTGAGGCATTCAGCTCTTCTGGGTTGGAGGCATCCATTCAAAATGGAGATTTTGCACCTCAGTAACACTGAAAGATTCACCGCCGCGAAGGTTCACGCTGTGTTTGAAGTGCACTTGAATTTGGCATCAGCTTCAATCAGCAGGAAGGATGTACAGTGAGATAAACGTATATGAATATAAAGTGTATCTAAGTATAATAAATAGGAAGAAGCACATACAATATGAGGTGAGAGCAAGCTGAGAGAGACTATGTGAGAAACAGGTCGGGCTTAGAATTCATTAAATAAGTCTGAAAATTGGTGTAAAAAGGGCTGATGCGCTACAGACAGAAGTAGCCGTGGGAACATAGGAAATGCCAATAGCAAAAATAAGGCTCAATAGAGCCTTACTGTGGAATTCTCTGTCTCAGAAGGCAGTGGAGGCCAATTCTCTGAATGCATTCAAGAGAGTGCTAGCTAGAGCTCTTAAGGATAGCGGAGTCAGGGGATTTGGGGAGAAGGCAGGAACGGGATACTGATTGAGAATGATCAGCCATAATCACATTGAATGGCAGTGCTGGCTCGAAGGGCCGAATGGCCTACTCCTGCACCTATTGTCTAGAGGGCGGAATAAGGCACTTAATATGCCTTGAAACAAGGAGTTAAGTAAAAGTAAGGATGAAATTAAAAGGATATGATGAAAAAGGTATTGATTTAAGCAAAATTATTATTATACTGGAGAGAAATACCTTTGAAGAGGCACCCATGTGTTGAGAGCTAATTTAAAGGTGGTTGTTCCTTAGACTGCGGCATTGTGAGAGGAGTAGAACTGTAGATATTCAAGAACTATAGACTGGCGACATTAAGGTAATCTGTTACATTAAGAGTTAGGAGCAATTTCTGCATTGTGTTCTGGAGAACTACCTTGGTCGCTCTAGGTTGATATTTGTCTGGTCTGATTCTCAGGAATGAGGTGGACTGAGCGGATGAGTCTCATCGGGAGAATACTTGGGGAACAATGAGCGGCGAGTCCGTAAGATTTAGATTAACAATGGAGAAGAGCAAAGCGAAATCTAATATAGGACTTCTTAACGTGAGGGATACCATCTATAGGATGTGAACGGATCTAGCTTGAATAAAGAAGGACTGATGAATAAAGATGGCAGATGAAACAGTAACAGTAATAGGTCACCTTCAAAAAAGAGGGCTAGTTACGTTGTGACAAGGGGAAGGATAGAGAGCTAAAGCCTAAACTAGGGTGTGCAGGGTGATCAAGGAGATAGAGACTCTGTTAAGACAGAGAAATCATTGAAATTATTTAAACTTTTTTAGATCTGAGCAAGTGCTAGCAAGACCATACCTGTCTTCCACATATGACTGATATTTCATTTTAAAATGTTGTTCTGTGATTATATAACTCCAGGAATCTCTGTTTTGAAGGTGAAGTGTTGAAGATGTTGGAACAAGAAGGACTTTCTTTGGCCAATGTGGATCCCATGCCATTGGATACAATGTAAGTCAAGATGCTTCTTTATATGATGCCCTCGGGCCTCAATGTACCTTCTGTTATGATTGATTGTCCATGCAGGGGTTTTTTTAATTTACAGTCCTCACGGGTATTTTACTTGTTTCAAAGTTTTGACCCGAAACATCACCCATTCCTTCTCTCCAGAGATGCTGCCTGACCCGCTGAGTTACTCCAGCATTTTGTAGCTATCTTCGGTGTAAACCAGCATCTACACACTAAGCAACGAATGTCCTGTTCTGACCTCATTTCAATGTGTATATCACAAACCAGTAACTGATACTATGACACTTTTTATTAGGTGATATGTTTTGTCTTTGGAACTCACAGTAAAGCCATCGAGGACTCTGCTGAGAGAGAGAGAGATAGCAGTTAGATTGGGCTTAAACTAATTTTTATCACAGTAATGTTTATATATCCACAACGTAGTACTTCTCCATGCAACCGCAGGATATGTAACTCCTTTCCTTTCTCCCCCTCCCACCAACCAGTCAAATAATCTTGAAGATACAAAGTGCAGGGGAAGCTCAGAAGGTCAGGCAGCATCTCAGCAGAACATAAATTGGCAACGTTGGCAACTGGCAGTCCAAAGAAGGGTCCCCACCCAAAATGTTGCCCATCCACGTTCCCCTGCAATGCTCCCTAACCCGCTGAACCACACCAGCACTCTTGTTTTCTTTTGTAAACCAGCATGTGATTCACTTGTAATTCTCCAATTTGGTGTGCTACATATGATGTTCAAAATGTAACACATAACACAAATTTTAAAAGTCTAGTCACTCCTCTAACAGCCCCAGTGCTGTGGATTCCTCATCACATTCAAAAGATGTCTGGGTTTGTAGGTTAATTGGCCTCTGTAAAATTGTCCTTAATGTGTAGGGAGTGGATGAGAAGGTGGGATAACGTAGAACTAGTGTGAATGGGTGATCAGCTTGGATTTGATGGGTTGAAAGGCCTACGTCCATGGACACAAAAAGCTGGAGTAACTCAGCGGGTCAGACAGCATCTCTGGAGAAAAGGAATAGGTGACGTTTTGGGTCGATACCCTTCTTCAGACCTGAAATGTCACCTATTCATTTTTTCCAGAGATGCTGTCTGACCTGCTGAGTTACTCCAGCTTTATGTGTCTATCTTTGGTTTAAACCAGCATCTGCAGTTCCTTCCTACACATGCCTGCTTCCATACTATATCTTGTAAACAATCAGTCTAATGTCGCATACTTCATTACTTTGGAAATCCTTATCACTGTAAAATCACAAATGTAATACGTAAAGTAGGTAAATAATACATTTTGCTTAAGATGGGACCTCATGAGTTTTTAGACCAAGACTAAACATATTGTTGGGCAAAAATAAACATTGCAGCAAACAGAAACTTGGCTTTGTCGGAATGATTGCCCAGATATTTTGATGCGTGTAGAGAGAGGTTGTTTCCATCTTCCTGAAGTTAATGATGTGTGGCAGACAAGCTGCCACCGTTATGCCTTTCCAGCTCCGCTGGAGAAATGCCAGTCTATGAGTGTCGTGTCTCCAAAGTATTTATTTCTTGCTGGAAATGATGCAACAGAGGAATGTTAAGCTGGAGACTGGTCTAAATAGGTTCCACCATCAACATTTCTTGATTACAATCCAGGACATGAGTAGGCACTCGCGAGAGACAGGTGCAGCTCAAGAACGCATCAGGAGCTGATTTGCCTTGAATTTAGTTGCAGAAATGCTAAAATGCATTCATGTTTTTATTCCGTCTATAACATTATTACAGAAGCCACTTCAATTATTATAGACAACATGAACTGTATCTAATAAAAGTGCACAAAGGTTTGGAGGGATATGGGCCAAACGCAGGCAGGTGGGACTATTGTAGCTGGGACATGTTGGTCGGTGTGGGCAAGTTGGACTGAAGGGGCCTGTTTCCACACTGTATGAGTCTATGACTATAAATGCTGGAATGACTCAGCAGGTCAGGCAGCATCTCAGGAGAACATGGATAGGTGTCGTTCTGGGTTGGGATCCTTCTTCACGCTCTGAGTCAGAACATGGGTTCCAACCCAAAAGGTCACCTATCCATGTTCTCCAGAGATGCTGCATGACCCGCTGAGTTACTCCAGCACTTTGTGTCCTTTTATTACATATACTCTGAGTCTGAAGAAGGGTCCTGACTCAAAATGCCATCCATCCATGTTGTCCAAAGATGCTGCCTGGCCCGATGAGTTACCCCAGCACTTTGTGTCCTTTTGTGTAGACCAGCATCTGCGGTTCCTTATTTCTAATATATGTAACAGTTCTTTAATGATAATTGTATTGCCTTTGAATAGCTTGTTTCACATAATTTTCTTGTGAAATAAAAATATTCTGCAGTAGATGGTTTTTTTTAATTGATTAGTTTAGTTTTAGTTTACTTTAGAAATACAGAGCAGAAACAGGCCCTTCTGCCCATCGAGTCTGTACTGACTCTATCCAACACACTGGCACTATCCAACACACCAGGGACAATTTACAGAAGCCAATTAACCTACAAACCTGTACGTCTTTGGAACACCCGGAGAAAACCCACGCGGTCATTGGGAGAACATGTAAACTCCGTACAGACAGCACCCGTAATCTGGATCAAATCAGCAGCAACTCTACCGCTGAGCACCCAAAGTTGCACAGCTAAAATATGCGACTGGGAATTTAACACGTAGCTTTTTGTGGGAAGGGTTTCACCGATCCATCGCTGAAACTGTTGAAAGATTTTTGTTTTAATTCAAATGAGCCAAGTTTCTTTATACCGGCTGGGTCGGTTACTGCAGAGAATCAAGTATATTGAAACTATTGGGAGCTAACTCCATTTCCAAGACAGTGACAATGCAAGAGCAGAATTCAAGTGCTCTGTTATCTGTCTCACCAATGACTCTGAAGATAGGCGGAGTGGATTTGGTACTCCCTGTTATGGAAATAGATAATTTAATTTCTAAATAAAAAGACTAAAGGAACTTCAGAAGAATTTCTGTCTAAAATACAAGTTTTACAGTTTTAGATTAAACATACAGGTCCATTGCCGTACTAACAGTGTGCATGAAAGTTGTATTTTGCAGCAGCAAGATTGCAACTGTTTACAGTGTAGGGGAGGAGGAAACTAAACACTTCCTGGAATTAATGAAGTGTGACTCCTGTACTGGCGTTAACAGTGAAGAGACCAGATGGTGAGGTGGAATACTAAAGGGAAACTATGTCTTTAAATTATACAATCCCAATGAAGTTTTCACCGAAGAGTTAGCTACTGTTGAATTTAAACTTAAAAGTAGCTACCAGAGAATTTAAATACAAATATAGTTTTTAAACAAGTTTCCTTTTAAACCAGCATATCAACCACCCGTTGTGTGAAAGTTTGTTCCTCAAGTCCCCTTAAAAATCCCCCCCCCCCCACCCAACCACCACCATCATCATTTTTTGCCCTCTAGTTTTAGACTCCCCTACTTTGGGGAAAAGGATATACATTCACCTTTTCCATGCCCCTCATAATTTTATATACCTCTATAAGGTCTCCCCAGCCTCCTATGTTACAGGGGAAAAAAGCCCCAGCCTTACCAGTTTCATCCTTATAACTGAAGCCCTCCAGTCCCCGTAACATCCACGTGAATATTTTCTGCAACCTTTTCAGCTTAATGTCCATCCTTTGCTTAGTGACTAAAACTGCAAACCAGTACTCTAAGTATGATATTGCCAAGGTAGACACAAAATGCTGGAGTAACTCAACGGGACAGGCAGCATCTTTGGAGAGAAGGAATGGGTCTCTTCAGAGATGCTGCCTGTCCCGCTGAGTTACTCCAGCATTTTGTGGTCCACCTTCGATTTAAACCAGCATCTGCAGTTCTTTCCTACACATATGATCTCGCCAACATCTTGTACAGTTTAGTTTAGAGATACAGCATGGAAACAGGCCATCGGCCCACCGAGACCACGCCGACCATTAATCACCCGTTCCCACTAGTTCCCACTTTCTCGTCCATTCCCTGCACACTAGAGGCAATTTACAGAGTCCAAATAATCTACATAACCCGCACGTCTTTGGAGCGTGGGAGGAAACTAGAGCACCCGGAGGTAACCCACAGGGTCACAGGGAGACTGTATAAACTCCACACAGACAGAACCCGAGGCCGGGATTGAACCCATGTCTCTGGCACTGTGAGGTCGCGGCTGCACCACTGTAACGCCTTCTCAAGAAGTTGTAACATGACGCCGTGACTCTTGTACTCAATACCGTAACCAACGAAGGCAAGCATTCAATACTTGCCTTGTATTTCATCACCACGCTCCCTACTTGTGTAAGCATTTTCAGTGAATTATGCATTTGTACCCCTTGGTTTCTATGTTCTACAACAACCCCCAGGCCCCTGCCATTTACTGTCTAAACCCTGCCTTGATTTAACTTACCAAAATTCAACTGTTGATAGCACTGTTTCCATCTGTTTGATGACAATTGAGCGTAGATTGGATTTGTCATGCTGTTTGTGGACAAATTAACTAGTCCTACTGTAATAAAATGCCCTGAAAATCTTACAGTCAGTTACCCAAGTTATTAATGATGGACATAAAGTGCTGGGGTAACTCAGCAGGTCAGGCAGCATCTCTGAAGAAAAAAAGATGGGTGTAGAAAGGAACTGCAGATGCTGGTTTATACCGAATGTACCGATCCTATCCTTTTTCTCCAGAGATGCTGCCTGACCCGCTGAATTACTCCAGCACTTTGTGTCTATCTTCGGTATAAACCAGCATCTGAAGTTCTGTTCCATACTTTATTAATGATGGACACAGTTTAGTGCGCAGTAAACTAATTATGTGTGATTTTATTTCTCTAACTTAAATACTTCTAAATGCAAGGCATTTAAAAAAATGTTTAAATAGGTTCGCGATGTAATTTTGGAATTCACTTTAATCATACACTAAGTGTTTGCTAAATCGTCGCTGGGATAGTTATCTTTGTTTGTTTGTTTCATTTTTTTTTTATTAATAGCTTAAAATCTCATGTTTGGGTAGAATTTTTAAAAGCTGATGGGCTTGATTAAAATCAGCAATGACTACGTGATCACACAGTTGAGGAATAGTTTAAAGTATTTTTTTAAGGATAAAGCAAAAGTTTACGGTCTTGTTCCTAAACAGCCCTCGACATCAAGCCGGCCACCTTGATTAGTTTGTAGGAAGGTGGGCAAATGTCACTGAACTTGGCCGGGATTCTGCTGTTATTGGACCAGACCTGTCCCGTTCTTTTATTGATGAGAACAATTTCCACACAGCTACGTGATTTGAGACACGTTTAGCTATTAGTGTTGCAGCCTTCCTGTAAACAAGGCAGTTAAAGCTAAAGATAGCTCTTACAAAAGGTATTCAAGTCCTTGGGGCAATAATATTTGAAAATGCCTGTTTCTAATGTGTTTGTCTGCTTGTAATTGATTCATAATACTCCTGATGTGAAAGAGTGTAAACACTTCTGAAATTAGCTTTGGAATAACACTGAAATCTAGTACAGTATTTCGAACATGCTCTGTACAGTTTACATTGAGTATAAAAGTCAAGAAGTCGCGTTGCAGCTTTATAAAAAACTTTGGTTAAGGCGCATTTGGAACAGTGTATACAGTTCTGGCCACCCCACTCCAAGGAGTTTTGGAGAGGGTGCAGAGAGGTTTACCAGAATGCTGCCTGGGTTAGGCTGTGAGGAAAGGTTGACAAACTAAGATTGTTTTCTCTGGAGCATTGGAGATTGAGGGGAGGACTGGTAGAAGTATATTAAATTATGAGAGGCATAGATTGGGTAGACTGCCAGAACCTTTTACCCAGTGTGGGAACGTCAGCGACTAGAGGGCACAGTTGTACGGTGAGAGGTGGAAAGTTTAAGGGGTTTGTGTGGGGGAAATTGTTGTGACACAGCGTGGTGGGTGTCTGAAACGCTCTGCCACGGATGGGGGTGGAAGCAGTACCATTGTTGCATTTGAGAGGCTTTTAGATGGATATACAGGGAATGGAGGGATATGGATCATGTGCAGGAAGAGGAGATTAACTTAGTATCATGTTCAGCACAGACATGGTGGGGTGAAGGCCCTGTTCCTGTGCTGTACTGTTCTATGTTTCAAGCAGTTAAAGTTTCAGGTTGAAGATAATTTGTCATAACTGGGAAAAGAGGTGTTGAGGATGTTTTAGGATAAAGTAAGACTTTTGTTGTTGATAGAAAAATTCTGGCCTATTTGGTTTATTGTAGTTTAGGTTATTATTGTCACATCTACCGAGGTTTGTCGCGTGGTATTCAGTCAGTGAAAAGTCTATATATCAGCCGTCTGCGGTGTGCAGATACAGAATATAGGAATAACGTTTTGTGCAAGGCAAGGTTGGATAAAAGATAGCCTGAGGGTCTCAAATAAGGTAGATGGTAAGTCAGAGAGAGGTCTTGCTATTAATTCAGAAAACTCAATTTTTTATCTTTTATGTTCGACTCATGAAGTATTTGGAACTCATGTCAATAGAATTGTTTTTCTAGATTCGGTGATGTTGCAGAAGTTGAAGTTGTTGGCCATTCTGGTGGTGGATCTGGTGGATACCTGGAACATATTTTCAAGTACGCTTCCAAGGAACTGTTTGGAATTGAAGTGGATCAGATTATCTACAAAACTCTCAGGTAGGTGATCAGTTCTGAAATGTACTTCCCTTGTCTCCCAAACTACAACAGGAAGATTTGATTTTCCTTAACACTCAGCCAAACATGTTTGCAGGTTCATTCATTGATACAACTCTGCCACAGCAAGACATGGGGTTGCCTTAGAAACTCCTGGCTAGCAGGGAGATAATTGATCAGTGTTCCGTGACAACTGTATGTGCTTTAAGTGTATTATCAGATAGGGGCAAGGTTTGCTGGGCTGTAATGGGTCCAAAAGCCAATAAAATCACCTTGAGTTAGTCCAAGCTACCTGGACTAACCAATCCAAAGGCAACCTGATGGATTAGATAACCACTGCTTTGTTTGCTATTATGTAACTTTGTTAATGTTAACTGTTCAGAAACCAGAACTAAACAGATTGCCTATAAGTGTTTTCATTTACTAAATCGATTATAGAAACTTGTAGCACAGGAAAGTGTCCGTGCCAGCCAAATAGTGTCACTTTAGATCGACACAAAATGCTGGTGTAACTCAGCGGGTCAGGCAGCATCTCCAGAGAAAAGGAATAGGTGATGTTTCGGATCGGAACCCTTCTTCGGACGTCAGAGAAAATCCAGACCCAGCAATGTCACTTTATATTAAACCCACTTCCCATTTCTTGGTCGATAGACACAAAATGTTGGAGTAACTCAGCGGGACATAGAAACATAGAAAATAGATGCAGGAGTAGGCCCTTCGAGCCAGTACCACCATTCAATATGATAATGGCTGATCATCAAAAATTAATACCCAGTTCCTGCTTTCTCCCCTTATCCCTTGATTCCGTTAGCCAGGGATAGGCAGCATCTCTGGATAGAAGGAATGGGTGGCTTTTCGGTTCGAGACCCATTTCTTGTTCAGTGGGCTATGACAAAGGTGATCGTCCTTATACCTTCAAAGAGTGGCGAGGTCTTCTCTCTCCACTTTGTCCACCAGTGAATACCGCACTGGCACTACTCATGGAGTGAAAGCAGTTTCAATTCCTCTCTATTCCGTCTACCAATTAACTTAAGTCTATCTCTACTAATTCTTGGGCCTCTGCTCAGGGAAATGAATCCTGCACATTCATGCTGACTAGGCTGCTCGTAGTTTTGTAGACCTCAATTAAATGTCTCCTCTGCTTTGTTGCAAAGAAAACAAGCTCAGCTTAGTCACACTCCACGTAACAACAATTTTCCAGTCTTGGCAACGCCTTCAACAAATTTCCTCTACACCCTTTCTAGCGTTATCACATCCTTCCTGCAGTGCGATGGCCAGTCCTCGTGTTGTGGGCTGACGAGTGTTTCATACTAATACAGTGTGACACTCCCGCAGTGGCGAGACTGGATGCCAGTGTGAACTACGGCTGGCTTTGTGCTTCAGGCTAACCATACATGAGACTGGCGAGGACTCCTTTGAGAACTTCTCCTCTCGCACTGAGCTGCTGTTGATTTTGTGGCAAGCGGTTCCAGCAAGTTGTTCTGTGCGCACCCCGGGTATTAGTTGGCTGACAGTTTATTCACAGAGTCTAAAGTCAGTGGTCATCTCAACCACAAAGGTGTCTTCACTCTTTGTTGAGCCCAACATCCACTTTGCTTTTCAACCACCTGATCTATTTATATCTTCAGGGACCCAAGGGCTTGCAGTCCAAGATCCCTCCTAGTATTAATAACACGTAGTGTATTTTACTTGTCCTGCTCTTTCTTGAGCCAAAAGCAAAGGCTGAAGGATCTCAGTGGGTCAGGCAGCATCTATGGGAGAATGGACAAACAACATTTTGGGTTGGGAGGGTTCTGCACATTGATTGATTATTTTGATGTCAAATAAGACCAAGATCCCAAAATGGTGCCAAGATCCCTCTGCACGTCAATGCTGTTAAGGGCCTTGCCATTAATTGTATATATTCCCCTTGCATTCGACCACCCAAAGTGCAACAATCTGGTTCTTCTACCTTCAATTTTTCCTTTCTGCAGGAATAAGGATTTCCAGGAGGTGACACTGGAACAGGATGGGAATGTTCTACTCCGCTTCGCATTAGCTTACGGATTTAGGAATATTCAAAATCTGGTGCAGAAACTAAAGCGTGGGAAGCTGACGTACCATTATGTGGAAGTGATGGCTTGTCCTTCAGGTAAAGCTTGGAGAAATTAAAATGGAGGTGTGATAGACAATCTGTACCTGTCACTGTGCTCCCTTGCTGGATTCCATTCCATAGAGTCATACAGCGTGGAAACATTAACTTGCCCACCCTGACCAACATGTCCAACTTACACTAGTCCCACCTGCCTGTGTTTGGCCCATATCCTTTTAAACCTAGCCTCTCCATGTACCTGTCCAATTGTTTCTTAAACATTGTGGTAGTATCTGCCTCAACTACCTCCTCCGGCAGCTCGTTCCATACGCCCACTGGTGGAAAAGATGACCGGTGCCCTGAAGAGTTGCTCCTCAGGAGTAATTCATGTAAACCACTTGTGGAGTTCATCGGATGAGCTTAGCCTTGCTGGGATCCTGGACATTGGACTAATGTTACAGAGAAGGTGCCGCCAGGGATGGTATGGTGGTGGTGGAAGCAGATAAAATAGTGGCATTTGAGGCTTTTGTATAGACACATGGATATGCAGGGAATGGAGGGATGTGAATCACGTGCAGGCAGAAGTAGATAGAGTGTAACGAAGGCATATGGTCTGCTTGCCTTCATTGGCCGGGACATTGAATTCAAGAAGTCAGAAAGTCATGATGCCGTTTGATGGGACTTTGGTTAAATCCCATGTCAAGAGTCAAGTCAAGAGTGTTTTATTGTCATATGTCCCAGATAGAACAATGAAATAGTAAACATAGTACACTAAACAATATAATAAACAAGAAAAAAAAGTTTAGTATGTGTATATATATATATATATACACACACACACACACACCATAAAAAAAACCCACAATAACATGGCAATAATAACAATAATAGTCTATGTAGTTCAGTGCTTATTTGAGGTTGTGGTGTTTAATAGCCTAATGGCTGTATGGAAGAAGCTTTATCACCATTCTAAAGGTACATCCTTTTATTCGGAGGCTGTGCTCTCTGGTCCTAGACTCTCATTGTGTGTAGCTCATTGATGTGGAGACTTTGAAGAGGGTGCAGAGGAGGTTTACCAGAATGATGCCTGGATTATGGGGTATTAGATATAGGGAGAGGTTGGACAGACTCTCGGTCAGTTTTAAACCACATATTATCCTGTGAAGTGGATGGCAGTTATATAAACCTGTGGGCAGTTGAATGGCAGTTCCCATTGTAAATGTGAATAAATTGATGGTGTTAAATTGACAGGAAATGTACCCATGTAAGAATTTGCTAATTTTAGATGGATTCTTACTGATTTTAAATGTGAAGTTTTCTACTGGCAGTGGCATTTTCTGTTGGATAGATGGTATTTGATTGAACTATTAGAGATCTACAAAGATTGGCATCCAAGTTTGAATTAAATAATCTGTGAACCTTTTTAAAGCCTTAAATAAATACAGGCTGCAGGTTGTTGCAGCGGGTGGAGCCGCTGGTAGAGAGCACCAGCGACCCCGGTTCGATCCTGACCTCGGTCTGTGTGGGAGTTTGCACGTGACCATATGGGTTTCCTCCTGGTGCTTCTGATTACTCCCACACTCCAAAGGCGTGCGGGCTTGTAGTTGTAATTGGCCTCTGTAAATTGCCCCCTAGTGTGTACAGTGGATGAGAAAGTGGGATAACGGAACGAGTGTGAATGGGTGATCGATGGTGGGTGTGAACTCAATGTGCCAAACTAGTCTGCTTCCACGGCGTAGCTCTAAAACTAAATGAAACTCAACCCAACTCACCTTCCTTCCTCAACATGTAACTCAAATATTGTTTTGACGAACGATGAAAGGTCTAGGTAGGGTAGATGTGGAGAGGATGTTTCCACTAGTGGGGGAGTCTAGGGCCAGAGAGCACAGCCTCCAAATAAAAGGATTTATCTTGAGAAGGCTGAAGAAGAGGAGATTCATTAGCCATAGGGTGGTGAATCTGTGGAATTCATTGCCAAGCCATTGGGTAATGTAATTTTCAAGCAGAGATTGATAGGTTCTTGATGAGTAAGGATGTCGAAGGTTACAGGAAGAAGGCAGGAGAATGGGGTTGAGAGGGAAAGATAGATCAGCCTATGATCAAACGGCAGAGCCTAATTATGCTCCTATGTTTAGTTTAGAGATACAGAGTGGAAACTGGCCCTTCGGCCCACCGAGTCCACTCCGGCCAGCGATCCCCGCACATTAACACTATTCTATACACACAAGGGACAATTTACTATTTTACCGAAGCCAATTAACCTACAAACCTGTACGTCTTTGGAATGTGGGAGGAAACCGGAGCACCCGGGGAAAACCCGTACAGGTCACGGGGAGAACGTACAAACTCCGTACAGACAGCACCCACAGTCAGAATCTAACCCGGGTCTCTGGCGCGGTATGGCAGCAACTCTACCGCTGTGCCGTCGTGCTGCGATGATATATATGATATGTTCATTTTTCCTTTTAAAAAAAAAACACTTACTAACTAGTCTGGTCTGTCCCTGACTTAAGGTTGTCTGAATGGCGGAGGTCAAATACGAGCAGAGGGATCAGAGTCCGGTAAGGATTTGTTGCAGCAGGTGGAGGAGCTTTACACAACGGTGACAGTAGAGGCACCTGAAGCAAACAAGTCCATAGAGCACCTCTACCAACAGTGGCTGGGTAGCACAGACCACACGCAAACTCTGCAAATGTTACACACACAGTACCATGCTGTGGAGAAGATCGACAGTGCCCTGAACATTAAATGGTGAAGCATCAACCTTTGAACAGAAAGCACCTGATGGACATTAACAAGGTTAACCACCGTACCTTTTATCTGAAACAGGCATTTGGTGAATTTAATTTGTTATGTTCTTGAGAGACGGTATATAATTTAAAATAGATGTTGAACTTTCAGGTGTCCTTGCCATTCTGAAGGGATAGTAGAGATTATGCCTCTCAAATGGATCAAGGAAGCCATTGCAGTTTCAACAGTGCAAATTAATAAAATGTGCAAGAACAATAATTGCCCCTCCAAGTTCAACTTGAGATAGTCATTGAGAGAGTCATACCATGGAAACAGGACCTTCAGCCCAACGTCCCCATGCTGACAGGCTGCCCCATCTACACTGGTCCCACCTGCCTGCATTTGACCTGTGAAAGATCATCTCGCAGGAAGAAGGAAAAGCAAGTGGTGAGGCAAGGTGAAGATGTTAATTATGTAAAAAGCGAACAAACAAGGCTTTTTTTCACCAACATAGAGTTGGGGGAACCTGCTGTTCAATTGCTGCTCTGGCTGCTGTCATTTTAGTAATGGGGCTTGAAGTGGCTGGTTCAAGTGCATAGGAGAAATGTGCAAGACCCAAATAATTCATCAGATCATTCTGTGCTGTAAGTGGGACCTGGAATGCAGTTGTGCCAAAGAGACGGCTTGCTTACTCATATTAAACCTAGTGATTTTGTTTTCACCTTTTATTGCAAGGGGTGTGGAATATAAAAAGTAGGTGTACTTGTAAAATTTACAGGGAGCTGGTGAAACTGTGGGTAGTTAAGGTTTCCACATTTATGTGGTGGCTTTGGAAACAGTTCAGAGAAGGTTGACTTATGGGACAAGTGGGTTTATGTGCGAAGATAGGTCGTGCATACGGGTCTCCACTCAGCGGGGTACAGACGAGTGCGAGGTTTAGACCCAAAATGCCGGGGTAGCTTAGCGGGACAGGCAGCATCTCTGGAGAGAAGGAATGGGTGACATTTCGGGTCGAGACCCTTCGATGTGAGGTGATCTTATTGAAACGGCTAACATTCTGAGGACATTGATACTAAATACTGAGGATGATTTCCCCAGTGGGGATATTTTGATCTAGGTGGCATTATGAGGGTCACTCAGTTCAGAAGGAGATATCTTTTCGGTATGGTGAACCTTTAGAATTGTCTACCTCTGACAATTGGGTCAAAGTGCACGGAGAGAGGTGCTGGAAGGGGGAATTAAAACCATTTAGAGTGGCACAGCGGTAGAGTTGCCACCTTACAGCGCCAGAGACCTGGGTTCAATCGTGACCACAGGTGGTGTCTGTATGGCGTTTGTTTGTTCTCTCTGTGGCCCCGTGGGTTTTCTCCGGGTGCTCTGGTTTCCTGCCACTCTGGAGACGTGCAGGTTTGTTGGCTAATTGGCTTCGGTACAATTGTAAATTGTCTCCAGTGTGTAGGATAGTGCTAGACACAAAATGCTGGAGTAACTCAGTGGGATAGGCAGCATGTCTGGAGAGAAGGAATGGGTGACGTTTCGGGTGCAGGATAGTGCTAGTGTGCGGGGTGATCGCTGGTCGGCACAGACCCTGCTGAACGATGAACCAGATTTAATGGGCCGCTGGTCTGCTCCCGATCCTGCTTATGTTCGGTGTAAGAAAGGCATCAACGTGCATGGGCAGGTCATTGAATAATGGCGATACGCAGTTTCCAGCCTCGTTGGTCTGTGCCGCTGAACTCTACACAAGAGACATCGTGAGTTCACACCATTCGCTGATGATAGGTTGTTGACTGCCAATAGTTTGCTGACCCTCTAATGCCTCCCTTCAGATAGAATGGATGGGTCATACAGCATGGAAACAGGCCCTTTGGCCCAACTCGTCCAGGATGCTCCACTTTAGCTCGTCACAATTTCCCCCTCATGGGCGCCAATCCCACGAAACTAGAAACTCCATGGACATCTTTACTTCTCTTCCCCAGTGAACTATTGAAAGAATGAGAATGAATGGATAAGAAATAAAAGATCTGTATGGCTGTGTGCAGTTTGATGTGCTTAACTGGCAGCTGGCACTACCATTTGATTAATGGACTGTGGGCAAATTCTTACACAGAACAGCAAATAATACTGAAGAACACAGGTTGATTATTACTGATTTTGTACATGATCAAGATTTGACTAAAGTTTTAGAAAAATAACCTACTTTATTAATAAATAAAATTTGTGATATTGTAAAGCTTGTGAAAAATGTTTGCTTTGACCTTCGGATTGAGAGGACGATAAAAGTGCACTGGCCCAGATTTTAAATAAAAATCTTTCTTGCTGTGACATCTTATGATACCCCCACGCTCATTATTCCCCATCCATGTCCCTATAATCATCAGGGGAAGACACAATTACAAAGGACTAGGAGCAGCAGGATTCTGAAGAAGGGTCTTGACCCCCAAAGCTGCCTGAGCCACTGAGTTACTCCACCATTTTGTGTCCTTTTTAATTAGTATGGGTGTCAGGGGAATGGGGTTAGGAGGAAGAGATAGATCAGCCATGATTGAATGGCAGAGTAGACAAGATGGGCCGAATGGCTGAATTCTACTCCTATCACTAATGACCTTTCAGGATCTCTGGTATCACAAAATGCTGGAGTAACTCAGCAGGTCAGGCAGCATCTAGGAGAGAGGGAATGGGTGACGTTTCGGGTTGAGACCCTTCTTCAGACTGATGTCAGGGGGGCGGGACAAAGAAAGGATACAGATGGAGACAGGAAGACAGTGGGAGAAGTGGGAAGGTGGAGGGAGGAAAAAGAGAGATTCTCCAGCTCTTTGGGTTCTGGTTCTCGGTAAGTCCACCAGATGGCAACTCTGCCTTTAGACACTTGTATTGAACCTCTGTTCAAGGATGTTTCCCTGTATATTCCTTGCCTACAGGGGGCACCCTTGGACAATTAACGCTTTGAAAGGGAATATTCAACCGAGTTTTCATAAGTGATTGAGCAGAATCAGGCCTCCATTCTCTCAACTCCATTCTCCTGCCTTCTCTCCATAACCCCAGACACCCGTATAGAGTTTATGATTTAAAATAAGGTCGTGTGACTCCAATTCCATTCGGTTTTAATTATATGTAAAATAACCAATAACTGAACACCATGCATTGTACATGATGTGCATTTCACAGCTATACAGTGTTTCCCAAAGATAAATAGGCACCTAGGGAATTCAGGCTTCCTCAGACAGTGACTGGACGTAGAAACATACAAAATAGGTGCAGGAGTAGGCCATTCGGCCCTTCAAGCCAGCACTGCCATTCAATATCATGGCTGATCATCCAAAATCAGCATCCCATTCCTGCTTTCTCCCCATATCCCTTGATTCCGTTAGCCCTAAGAGCTATATCTAACTCTTAAATACATGAGGTACAGAAGTCATGACCAGGGTGTGGTACAGTAATCCAAATGAAGTTTGGGTTACTGGGGTGGCACGGTGGCGCAGCGGTAGAGTTGCTGCCTTACAGCGAATGCAGCGCCATAGGCCCGGGTTCGATCCTGACTACGGGCGCCGTCTGTACGAAGTTTGTATGTTCTCCCTGTGACCTGCGTGGGTTTTCTCCAAGATCTTCGGTTTCTTCCCACACTCCAAAGACATACAGGTATGTAGGTTAATTGGCTTAGTAAATGTAAAAATTGTCCCTCGTGTGTGAAGGATAGTGTTAATGTGCGGGGATCGCTGGTCGGTGCGGACTCGGTGGGCCGAAGGGCCTGTTTCCGCGCTGTATCTCTAAACTAAAGTACAAACTGCTGAAGGGCATTGCATCAGGACTGAGAATAGAGTGTGAATGTATCAGAAGCATTCTGAGTTCAATATGAAACTTCCCTGTGGTCACATAGAAGGCCGTTCATTCCTTTGCACCATGCTTCATTCAATTGTGTTATGGAGTCACAGAGTGATACGGTGTGGAAACAGGACTTTCGACCTAACTTGCCCACACCAACCAACATGTCCCAGCTACACTTAGTCCCACCTGGCGGCGTTTGGTCCATATCCCTCCAAACCTGTCCTATCCATGTACCTGTCTGTTTCTTAAATGGTGGGATAGTCCCTGCCCTAACTACCTCCTCTGGCAGCTTGTTCCATACACCCACCAACCTTTGTGTGAAAAGGTTACCCCTCAGATTCCTTTTAAATCATTTCCCCTTCACCTTAAACATATGTCCTCTTGTCCTCGATTCACCTACTCTAGGAAAGAGACTCTGTGCAACTACCCGATCTGTTCCTCTCATGATTTGATACACCTCTATAAGATCAACCCTCATCCTCCTGTGCTCCAAGGAATAAAGACCCAGCCTACTCAACCTCTCCCTATAGCTCAGACCCTCTAGTCCTGGCAACATCCTCGTAAATCTTCTCTGTACCCTTTCCAGCTTGACAACATCTTTCGTATAACACACTGCTTAGAGCTGAACACAATACTCTAATACATCAGTCTGAAGAAAGGTCTCGACCCGAAACGTCACCCATTCCTTCTCTCCAGAGATGCAGCCTGCCCCGCTGAGTTACTCCAGCATTTTGTGTCTATCTTCGGTTTAAACCAGCAACTGCAGTTCCTTCCCACACAATACTCTAAACGTGGCCTCACCAACGTGGTCTTATACAACTGCAACATGACCTCCGAACTTCTATACTTGCGATTGATCCAATTGACTAAATTGGAAGGTGGTACAGTGGCACAGCTGGTAGAACTGCTGCCTCGCAGCACTTGAGATCTGGGTTCAATCCTGACCTCGGGTGCTGTCTGTGTGGAGTTTGTACGTTCTCCCCGTGACCGTGTGGGTTTCCACCAGGTGCTCCGGCTTCAGATTTTTTTTAAATTTAGAGATACAGCGCGGAAACAGGCCCTTCAGCCCACCGAGTCCGCGCCGCCCAGCGATCCCCGCACATTAACAGTATCCTACACACACTAGGGACAATTTTTACATTTACCCAGTCAATTAACCTACATACCTGTACGTCTTTGGAGTGTGGGAGGAAACCGAAGATCTGGGAGAAAACCCACGCAGGTCACAGGGAGAACGTACAAACTCCGTACAGACGGCGCCCGTAGTCAGGATCGAACCTGAGTCTCCGGCGCTGCATTCGCTGTAAGGCAACAACTCTACTGCTGCGCCATCGTCCTCCCACATCCCAAAGCGGTGCGGGTTTGTAGGTCAGTTGGCCTCTGTAAATGCGAAGGTAGGATAACATTGAACCAGTGTGGACAGGCGATCGTTGGTCGGCCTGGACTCAGTGGGCTGAAGGACCTGGATCTCTAAAAACTAAAGCTAAACAAAAACATAAACCAAATGCAAGTAGTGGTAACGTGAGCTAAAAACATACCAAAAGCTGGCTTGGATTGAGAGACAAAGATAGAAAACTGCCTAAAAAATAGATTTGTAACTGAGTAACTGACTTGCTATTCATTTAAAACAGTTTCTATTTTTATTAGGCTGCAGTTCATAACTTTGGTCTGGGTCACTCATTCATTTATTACCATTACCCAAGCTGGGGTTATAAATCATTGTGATACATTTTGTGCCTTGTGTTCATTTTTGAGCTATGCCCACCTGAGTCTTTTGCTGTTTTTTTTTGCTCAGTACTTTACTAAATAAACTAATTAACACTAATTAGCTTGTTTGATGGTGGGGGGGTTGGGTTGCGGTGACTAAATGCTTTCCATCGTTAAACGTGATTCTGTGTCACTGCTGTTCATGGAGCATCATTACTGCCAGAGTTCCTCTATTCACGAAACATCTGTTAGTCTTCTGATGGGCCAGGTACTCCACTAGGGCAGCCTAATGTGCTGAAATGTTATTCATTAGAAAGATCTCTCACTGCAGAGCTTTTCAGCTCAGCAACTAACATGATTAACCCTTTACAGACTGGATCATGTCTCTTAGTGGCGGCACGGCAGCGCAGCGGGTAGAGCTGCTGCCTCACAGCGCCAGAGACCCGGGTTCGATCCTGACCACGGGTGCTGTCTGTGTGGAGTTTTGTACGTTCTCCCTGAGACGGCCTGGGTTTTCTCCGGGTGCTCCAGTTTCCCCCCACATTCCATACACTTGTCGGTTTGCGAAACTGGGATAACATAGAACTAGTGGGAAAGGGTGATCAATGATCAGAGTGGATGCTATGCGCTCAAGAACCTGTTTCTGTGCTGTATCACTTGAAAACAAAAGCAGATCATTCTATATGCAAAACAATTCAGTGTTTGTTAATGAAATTGATTGGTTAAGTTTTTATACTTTGGAGTTACAGCACCGAGTCCACACTGATCAATAATCACCCCTTCACACTAGTTCTATGTTATCCCACTTTCTCATCCACTCCCTATAAACTGGGAGCAATGTATAGCGAGGCCAATTAACCTACAAACCTGTACGTCTTTGGGATGTGGGAGGAAACCGGAGCACCCGGAGGAAACCCACGCGGTCTCATGGAGAAGGTACAAACTCCACACAGACAGCACCCGAGGCCGGGATCGAAACCTCATCTCTGGTGCTGTGAGGCAGCGGCTCTACCACAGTCTGTGCCACACCATGTTACATTGGTTTAGTAAAGTGCAAAGTACGGATGAACAATGACTAACTTGCAGACGATCCAGAAGTCAGTTTGATCTTTGTCAAGTCAAGTCAAGTCAATTTATTTGTATAGCACATTTAAAAACAACCCACGTTGACCACCCGGTGGGAGACGCCAAATTCACTGCAGATGTTATTTCCCTCATCACTGGTCGGACAAGATTTCTGGCTATTCAGATTGATTTACAAAAGCTTCAAGGGAATCATATTTTGGCCAATTGCCATCAAAAATACAAGTGTCAAGACTCGTGTAAGGTCACTTTTCTGTTATGCTTTCCAGAAATCCCACTGCGGCATTAATGGGTTCTCAGAATGAATATAGCCTCTGCCTAATTTGCTCAGACTCACCATCTTATTTCTCTCTAACTTTCAGAACATTTACTTGGAATGATGTCACATTTATCGTCATCCACACCTGTTCTCACTTGCGATTCCGGCTTGGTGGCGCAGCAACCCAGAGACCCAGGTTCGATCCTGACCTCGGGTGCTGTCTGTGTGGAGTTTGCACGTTCTCCCTGTAACCGGCTGGGTGCTCTGGTTTCCTCCCACATCCCAAAGATGTGCGGGTTTGTGGGTTCATTGGTCCTCTGTAAAATTGTGTGCAGGGAGTGGATGAGGAAGGGCAAACAACAAAGGGATTGCAGTCGTAGATTATATAAAAGAGTTTTGAAAATCTAATGCATTTTGCAGTGGTTAAAAAATTCTATCGCATATCAGTGTGCATCATCTTTAAACAGGTATGAAGAGGCAATTACATCAGATTAGTTGTGGGCCAAAGTGGGCAGCTTCACTTGTGCCTGGCTCCTGGGAACTACACATCCTAAAGATAAATGAGTGTAATTTTATTGATTAATGCAACACCAATTAGTATCAATTGTTGTACAACACCAACCACCTGAGAATGGCTGCGGTGGAACACAAAAATATCCTGATTAAATAATTAAAATCCGACAATTAGTCGTGCTCAATTAACCTTATTAATGACTGTTGCTCAGAAAGTAAACACGTTGCAGGTGTTCAATGTTGCTGATATCAGCGTTCTTAAAGCCTTTCAAATTGCTTCCAATTAACATTAATTATGCTTCGATAACAGACTGAATACCCTCACACAGAGAATGGATGAATCTACCTTCATGGTTGCAGTAAGTAGTTGGAAAAGAGTGTGTGACTGCATGCGTGCGTGACTGCATGTGTGTGCGTGTGCACACATGTATGCGCGTGTGTGCATGCATGTGAGTGCATGTGCACACGTGTGTGCATGCGTGTGCATGTGAGTGGTGAGTGCACGGGCGCACATGTGTGCATGCACTTGTGTGTGTGCATGTTTGTGTGTGCACATGCACGCGCGCATGTGTGTGTTTGTATGTGTGAACCATACCAAAATTAAGTTCACCTGGTTAAAAATGAACTAAAGGCAAGAGACATGTATACAAGTTCTCACTGTAAAGACAGAAGCAGCTTCACAGCTGGGTTAATCTCCACTTTGTGCAAAGAAGCTACTGTACATCAGCATTGTTACTTCAACAGTTTAATATCAGGAACTGGCCCAGCTTACTTTAGGTACTTTAGAAGAATAGCTACAGGTAGAAATCATACTCCCATCGCGACACACACACACATTGGATAAGCTGGGGTATTGTCTGATTCACCTCTATCCATGGTGGGGTGGACACGGTTCTTTGTCAATGGAACTGATGCGATACAATGTGCTGAGAACTATATTCTGCACTACAACATTTAAAAGACATTTGTAGAGGTACATGGACAGGAAAGGTTTAGAGGGATGTGGGCAGATGGAACATTTTGGTCGGCACGGGCAGATTGGGCTGAAGGGCCTGTTTCCATACTGTATGACTCCTTGACTCAACTTTGTAGCTTCCCCTTTGCTTGAGTTTCACTTGATTGGATCTGTTTACGGTATATCTGTTTGGGTAGCAGGCAAAGCAAAGCTTTACACATGACAATAATAAAGCTAAACTTAAACACGCACCACAGTATTCACAATGAGTTGCCCGTTGGAGGTAGTTGAGACGGGTACCATTGCAAAGTTTAAGAAACATTTAGACAGTACATGGATAGGACAGGTTTAGAGGTCTGAAGAAGGGTCTCGACCCGAAACGTCACCCATTCCTTCTCTCCACAGATTGAGGGCAACGAAGGCTATCCCGTCTGGTCCGAACCGACAGAAGGTCTACTGTGGCACAAGTCACAGAAAAGTTTAACGGTGGTCACGGGAGGAATGTGTCACAATACACAGTGCATTGCACCCTGCTGCATATGGGGCTGCACACGGAGGACCAACAGCATATTAGGCAGGTGGTCATAATGTTTTGGCTCATCGGGTCATAATGTTTTGGCTCATTGGTGCAAGTAGCAATGGTCTCACCTGCATTTAACTTCACATTACTGATGATTTACACAGACGTAGAAATCACTGACGACTTACACAGGCGTGGATTCACTGTCCATTATTTGTCTTGCCAATTGCTGCAATCAAAATGAGGGATAATCTTTAGCATCTGGTTAAAAAAAAAAATCACCAATCCTTTTTTTCCCCTGACGCGCCCTATTTTAATGACACACATATCAAAATTGTTCATCAAATTTAATATCTTGACACCGTGGGACTATCGATCGTTTGCCCAATTTTTCAGCTGTCGTTAGGTCTCTTCATCCTGCCCAGGACATCTTGCTTTCCCACACAAACATCTGCAAAAGGCAAATGCTTTAAGTACAATAATTTCACCGGGATCATTTATAAACAGTATGTACAGGGCTGATCCCTGGAGCTCTGATCTGGTCACAACAGCCCAATTACAACTATTACTATTGATAACCACCCTCTGTTTCCTATTTTCTAACCAATTTGTTCGGCAATTTTTAACTTCCTCTTTGGCCCCTGTGCCGATTTTGGCCGTACGTCTTCTCTGAGGGCGATTAGTAAATTTTTCTGAATGTCAGGCCATATAATAAATCATCGCTTCCCACCAATTCAATTGTTCATTTGTTAAACACTTCTTCGTAAATGCATAACAGCAATGCCCTTCATTTCACTTTAAGAGGCGCTCTTAAAGAGACAGAAGGCTGTGGAGGCCAAGTCAACAGAGAGATACAGTACATAGATAACGACTCTTGATTCGTACGGGTTTCAGGGGTTATGGGGAGAAGGCAAGAGAATGGAGTTAGGAGGGAGAGATAGTGTAAGAAAATAACTGCAGATGCTGGTACAAATCGAAGGTATTTATTTCACAAAATGCTGGAGTAACTCAGCAGGTCAGGCAGCATCTCAGGAGGGAAGGAATGGGTGACGTTTCAGTCTGAAGGGTCTCGACTGGAAACGTCACCCATTCCTTCTTTCCTGAGATGCTGCCTGACCTGCTGAGTTATTCCAGCATTTTGTGAAAAAAAAGAAGAGAAAGATCGGCCATGATTGAATGGTGGAATAGACTTGATGGGCCGAATGGCCTAATTCTGCTCCTATCACTTATGAACTCTTGAATTATTTCACCTATGTCTGAACATTTTCAACCAGCACTTCATATTTTCCCAATTATTAAAGTCCCTGTGAATATTTTTCATTTGGTCTGAGTTTCTTGTCAATACACAAAGCAAATTGTCATTGGGTCATAGAGCTTAGTTTAGTTTAGTTTAGAGAAACAGTGTGGAAACAGGCCCTTCGGCACACCGAGTCCACACCGACTAGCGATCCCCATACACTAACACTATCCCAAGCACATGCAAGGGACAATTTACAATTTTACCAAAGCCAATTCCCCTCTTAAAATCATCCAGTTCATCTTCGAATCAGTAATGGAGATAATCGGGTTTCAGGTAAAGAAACGTCTTCACAAAATGCAACAGCAAAAAGCATTTTATTTAATCTTTTTTTTCCTTTATAACTTCACAAAAATCAACAAGAATGCAATCAAAAGCAAAACCACAATCAGCAGGTATATTGTCAACTGAGAAACGTCTTACTGTTGAGATTCCACACAAGGAACACATTTTCATCTTCTAATCAAGATGAAAAGGAACACATTTTGTTTCTTCAGACCGAGTGCTGAACAGGTCTACGGAATAATTATAAAGCCCGGCAGAAAGGTTAGCATGAACACGGATGTGCAAATCTCAGTTAAAAACAAAACTGCATTCTGGAAGAGCCGAACGTAAAAGTTGTAAGTTTGCAGAGAGTTAAACGGTGGTTAGTTTTGGACACACCGTGCTGGAGTAACTCAGCGGGTCAGGCAGCATCTCGGGAGAACACGGGTCGGGACTCAATTCAGACTGACAGGGGACAAGTTTGGTTTTCTCAAACCTGGCCCATCACCTACAGAGCATTTCTATTTTATTTACACTTAGATTCTAGGTCATATCATTGAAAGGAACAAAGTATTTTTGAAGATACAAGGAACTTCAGATGCTGGTTAACAAAAAAAAAAAAAAGACCGCAGAGTGCTGAATCAGTCTGAGGAAGGGTCCCGACCCGAAACGTCACCTATCCACGTTCTCCAGAGATGCTGCCTGACAGGCCGAGTTACTCCAGCACTTTGCGTTAAGCATTTTCGTTGGGACTACCAACAAGGGCTCTTATATTCTTTATCAGCCCCCACAACCGTTGACTATAGATATATAAATTCCACTGTACAATGAAAAATCCCAAGATGGAAGTCAAGACTAAATGAAATCTGTAATAACAAATTCCTATATAAATAAAAAAGAAAGGGGTTCAGTGGAACAGTTCTAGTGTTATAGTGAAAGGGAGGGAAATATGTCCTTGTATCACATTCAGTCTCACTCTGGATTTCATTTAATGACTTCAGTTTTTGTTCTTCTCACAAATTCTTAACTGATATTAAAATTAATCGCAAAAATTAACTGAAAATTCAATATCATTAAATTTCATTCAAAATCATCTAAATTTTTATTTTTACTATTCACTTTTTCACATTGGGCCAGTAGGATACAAATATCTTTTTGTATTTAGGATTTTTGTAAATCAGAAGCTTGAAGCTACTTCAGATTGATTGAAGGAATTGAAAGGCACAGCATGGAAACTGGGCCTTCAGCCCACTGGGTCCAGGCTGACCATTGAACCATAGAACCCATCGACCATTCAACCCGTTCACCCTAGTTCTATACTATCCCACTTTTTCATCCACTCCCTTCGCACGAGGGACAAATTATGGTGGCCAATTAGCCTGCAAGCCCGCACGTGTTCGGGATGTGGGAGGAAACCGGAGCACCCGGAGGAAATCCACCCGGTCACAGGGAGGACGTGCAAACTCCACGCAGACAGCACAGCACCCGAGGTCAGGATCGAACCCGGGTCCCTGGCGGCTGTGAGGCAACAGCACTACCTGCTGCGCCACTGTGCAAACGGGCTTCAGTGCCCAGGACATAGCAGGAATAGAATTATATTCTCAAATAAAGTGACAGCATGCAGCTACAGAAAGAATCCGATTTCATTTATTTACACATTTAGTGATCCTTTGAACTATAATCCTTCTCCAGAGGGCCTGGGAGATCGCGGCGCTGTGCTGGCAATCTGCAGGGTTCCATCCCTGGCATTTCATTTACTATGTAATATTTGCTTTCCATGCTCCAGTAAAACAGGGCACACGGGTCCCAGTGTGAACTGCGACTTTTGCTCGGATATAAAAATCACTTAAATTGCTTGGCTTCTAAGAAAATGGCAGCAAAGTAAATTTAAAAGCAGACTAAAAGACGGAGAAATGGAGCAAAAGAAAATCACTTCTCTGACTGAAATGAAAGAATATGTTACAATTTTCATTGATATTAGCCAAGTATGTTTTGCAACATATATTGTGCATATTTCATTTGCAAAGCAAATTCAATTTATTTAGAAGATTTATAACTAAATATATTTTACAACTTTATAGTAGGTGCGGAGGTCAATGTGTATTGACAGGCGTGACCTGGTCACATCTTTCAATTAATCCTCCGGTGCTTTAAAATCGTCTTTTTCTTGTCTGATTGCCTCCATTGTAGAAATTGCATCCTTCGTTCCAGCGTGGTCTTGGACACTTTTTTCCCTGTTTAAAAAAAAAAACTTATTGTTTACTACACCTCTCTATTCTCAAATGTCAATACTAACAATCACTTGAGACAGACACAAAAAGCTGGAGTAACTCAGCGGGCTCAGGCAGGCATCTCCGGAGAGAAGGAATCGGGCGGCGTTTTGGCTCGGAGGCCTTCTTCAGACTGGATTCAATTTATTTAGAAGCTTTATTAGTAAATATACTTTACACCTGGGAATCCCTTTTAGAAAAAGGAATAGGCGACGTTTCGGGTCGGGTACCAGTCTGAAGAAGTGTCCCGACCCGAAAACGTCGCCTATTCCTTTTCTCCAGAGATGCTGCCTTTCCCGCTGTGTTACTCCAGCGTTATGTGTCCATCGGCGGTACAAACCAGCATCTGCAGTTCCTCCCTGCACACTAACGATTACTTAGTGTAACAAAGAAACATAGAAAATAGGTGCAGGAGTAGGCCATTTGGCCCTTCGAGCCTGCACCGCCATTCAATATGATCATGGCTGATAAAGCTTGGAAGATGTTATTTTTGGAACATAGAACAGTGCAGCACAAGAGCTGGCCCTTTGGCACGCAGTGTCCAGGCCAAACATGACGCCAAGACCAACTCTGATCTGTCTGCACATAATCTACATCCCTCCTTCCCGGATATCCATGGGCCTATCTACATATCTCTTGAATGCCACTATCGTATCTGCCTCCACCACCACCCAGGTTCCCACCCCTGGCAGCACGTTCCAGGCACCCACCACCCTCTGTGTAAAAGAACTTGCCCCTCACATTTCTGTAACTTTGCCCCTCTCACCTTCAAGCTATGCCCTCTAATATTTGATTTTTCCATTCTGGGCAAAAAAGGTTCTGGCTGTCTACCCTGTCTGTACCCTGTCATAGTTTTATATACTTCTATCAGGTCTCCCCGCAACCTCCGACGTTCCAGAGAAAACAATCTAAGTCTGTCCAACCTCTCCCTGAGACGGTTACCATGGATTTAGTCATACCTGACTCGCATGAAAGGGTTATAACTGAACTCCTCTCCAATGGTGGCTGGGATGGTAGGATTCCCAAGATTGTATTGTTCCTAAAACAGATTAAAGAATCTGATCAAAGTCTACAATTCAAATTTGCCAACTATTAGCACAAGACATCTTTGCATTACAACTTAATACATAATATGCTTAATACAGAATACGCATAATTTCTAAATACATGGATGCAGCTCTAAGAGAAATCCACAGTCTCTTCTTAACAGAATTGAAGTGTTTTGAGGATCTACATAATTTATGGATGAAACAATTGTCCTGAAAACTATTCGTATCAACCATTTAAGGGCGGCACGGTGGCGCGGTGGTAGAGTTGCTGCCTTTCGGTGCCAGAGACCTGGGCTGGATCCTGACTGCAGGTGCTGACTGTTCGGCCCATCGAGTCCGTGCCGACCAGCGATCACCCCGTACACTAACACTATCCTACCCACGAGAGACAATTCTCAATTTTACAGAAGCCAATTAACCGACAAACCTGCACGTCTTTGGAGTGTGGGAGGAAACCGGAGCGTCCGGAGAAAACCCACGCGGTCACAGAGAGAACGTACAAACTCCTAAACAGACAGCACCTGTGGTCAGGATCAAACCCGGGTCTCAGGCGCTGTGAGGCAGCAACTCTACCGCTGAGCCACCCGACAATAAAACACTCTTGACCAACAAACCAGGCAGAGTTACGATAAAGCAAACAGCCACAGACGCTGGAAATGCAGGCTGAATATTGTGGCACCAAAACCTACCTTAGCCCAAGCTAACTTTTGTTTGATTATTGCATTGTTTGGTTCAACATGTCGCGCAAACTTAAGGTTGTTGATTGTATACTCGTGACCGCAGTACACCCTCTGGAAACAAGAAACGCTCATTCAGTACCACATTCTTAACGAATGAAACACAGAATCCCTACAACAAGCCATAACGAAGGAAGGAATGTTATTGGACCACATTAGTTTCTTAAAAATATTACATTTTCCATCGTGTCGTGATAAAGCACAATTGGAGAGAAGTATTTTGGAAGCTTGGAAGGATGGTGAGGCAACGGAATCAAGGGACATGGGGAGAAAGCAAGAAGGAGAAACTGATTTTGGATGATCAGCCGTGAGCATACTAAATGGCGGTGCTGGCTCGAAGGGCCGAATGGCACCTGACACAGCATGGAAACGGGTCGGTCGGTCGACCCACCGAGTCCATGCCGACCCATCCATCGCCCGTTCACACTAGTTCTACACCAGGGTTCAATCCTGACCTCGGGTACTGCCTGTGCGGAGTTTGCACGTTCTCCATGTTTCTCATGGGTTTCCTCCGGGTGCTCCGGTTTCCCCCCACGCCCCAAAACCTTGCAGGTTTGCAGGTTAATTGGCCCTATGTAAATTGGCCCTGATGTGCAGAGAGTGGATGAGAAAGTGTTGGATAACATAGAACTAGTGTGAATGGGTGATCGGTGGGTCGGCATGGATATGGTGGGCCGAAGGGCCTGTTTCAATGCTGTATATTTCATACAAAAAACATATTTCAGCAGAACTCAATGTTTATCTTAATCCTGGAAAAGTGGCCACATGGAGAGTTCCCTGATACTGTGGAAGCAAGTCCTAGTTTAGTTTAGAGATACAGCGCAGAAACAGGCCCTTCGGCCCACCGAGTCCGTGCCGGCCAGCGATGCCTGCATATTAACACTATCCTACACACGAGGGACAATTCACAATTTTACCAAGCCAATTAACCTACAAACTTGTACGTCTTTGGAGTGCAGGAGGAAATCGTTTGGAGCACCTGGAGGAAACCCACGTGGTCACAGGGAGAACATACAAGCTCCGTACAGACAGCACCCATAGTCAGGGTCGAACCCGGGTCTCTGGCGCTGTAAGGCAGCAACTCTGCCGCTGCGCCTGTGAGGAGATACCTTTTCTCTGGCGATTATCTCTGCATTTAGAAGATAAAATGTGCCGATATGTTCAGGCAGTGGCTTCAAGGTGTGGGCAGCACGAGGTGGGAACTAAATTACATGTTCTATTTGTCAGTACTTTTTGCCTTAATCTCACGATGGAAAGAAATAGATGGCACGAAATGATGCAGACATAAGAGTGAGGGTTGAGATGAGGAAGTGGAGGGAGTGTCCAAAATAGCATCCTCGCAATTCATATCGTTGATGAAAATTAAACCACTCACGGTTTCACGTGGTAGGCTGCCGAGGATGTCGATCAGAGCTCGATACATCTCCTCGCCAGTCCCTTCAAAGAACCTACCACAGCCAGCAACAAAGAGCGTGTCACCTGTGAGCAAGCACAGAACCAACCTATCAATCTGCAAACTGGAACGTGCTCTTTAAAACACATTTTATTATACAGTATATACATTTTAGTTTATGATTTTAGTTTTAGAGATACAGCGAGAATTCAGGCCCTTCGGCCCGCCGATCCCCGCACACTAACACTACCCTACACACACACTGTGGATAACTTACACTTGTACCAAGCCAATTCACCTACAACCCTGTACGTCCTTGGAGTGTGGGAGGAAACCGAGGATCTCGGAGAAAACCCACGCGGGTCACGGGGAGAACGTACAAACTCCGTACAGACGGCAACCGTAGTCGGGATCGAACCCGGGTCTCCGGCACTGCACGCGTTGTAAGGCAGCAACTCTACCGCTGCGCCACCGCGCCGCACTACATCTGAAGGAAACGTAGAACGGGCCCATCAACTCACCCAAGCTGCGAAACCACGATGAACAATAAGAAAAATCGGAGGCCATCAGAGAGCGGTCCTGATCTCCCATCAAACCTCACTGCAGACCTTTGAACTCTCTTTAATCTGACGCCAGTCTGACGCAAGGAGTAGCACAGCGGTAGAGTTGCTGCCTTACAGCGCCAGAGACCCGGGTTCAGACTACGGGTACTGTCTGTACGGAGTTTGTACGTTCTCCCCGTGACCGCGTGGGTTTTCTCCGGGTGCTCCAGTTTCCTCCCACACTCCAAAGACGTATAGAATGTTAATTGGCTTCTCTAAACTGTCTTCTCTAAACTGTCACTAGTGTGTAAGATAGTGCTAGTGTATGGGGCAATCGCTGGGCGGCACGGACTTAGTGAGCCCCTTTAAAATCTAAAATAAAGTTATATCTTGCACTGAACGTTGAACCCTTTATCCTTTATCCTTGCACTGTGGACAGCTTGATTGTATTCCTGTATAGTCTTCAACTGGATAGCATGCAAATGAAAGCTTTTCACTGTACCTCAGTACATGTGACAATCATAAACTAACCATAAAGTCAAAAGATTTAAACGGTGATCAGTGAAGTTTGATGCATTCAGTTCAACTTGCACTAAAATTACAATATGACTAGTGTGTTAAATTGGTCAACAATTTGTTTGACACTAATTGTGCTTACGGGTGATCGATGGTTGGCGCGGACTCGGTGGGCCGAAGGGCCTGTTTCCATGCTGTATCTCTAAAGTAAATCTGACCCAGCTAGCAACCTCACAATCCACTCCCAACTGAATCAACGGTGCTGAAATGCAGCACCTACTCTCCCCAGTAACATGCACACGGTGCTGGGCCTGGATTCCACCCGGCTGACCTAGATCACACCACAGCCTTCGTTCACCGAGCTGAACGAGAGAGAGAGAGAGAGAGAGAGAGAGAGAGAGAGAGAGAGAGTGAACGCCTGTCCTCAGGGCAACACTCAACAGACAAGGTGTTCTGGTAAAACCGAAGACAAAGGATATCAAGAGGAAAAAAATCATTCCAACAGATGTAGGCCTGCTACGTACAAAGGAAGCTGGTTGTGATTATTGGTCAATTATCTCAGCCTCCAGGGTGTAGTGGTAGGAAGTCCTTATGGCAGCATTCAAATCCCCGCCGTCTTCAGCTGTTTAATACATGATATTCCTTCCAGCATAGAGGCAGAGACTAGTACACCTTGTAGAGGTGCTATCTCACAGCTCCAGATTCAGTCCCGACTTCTGGTGTCGCCCGCAAGGAGCTTTTACACTCTCCCTGTGACCGCACAGGGTTTTGTGTGGGTGCTACAGTTTTACATAGATTTTTTTTTAAGTTTCTAGTTTAGTTTAGAGATAGAGCGCGGAAACAGGCCCTTTCAGCCCACCGGGTCCATGCCAACCAGCGATCCCCGCATATTAACACTATCCTATACCCACTGGGGACAATCTTCACATTAACCAAGCCAATCAACCAATAAACCTGTGCGTCTTTGGAGTGTGGGAGGAAAACGGAAGGTCTCGGAGAAAAACCCACGCAGGTCACGGGGAGAATGAACAAAGTCCCGTACGGACAGCACCCGTAGTCGGGATCGAACCCGGGTCTCCGGTGCTGCATTCGCTGTAAGGCAGCGATCCTACAGCTGCGCCACCCTGACCGCCCCATATTGATGAGGGATGTTCCAGAGACACTCACCAGTGAATACAGCGGGGGCCTCAGTGCTATTATCTTTTGTCACAAAGTAGCAGATATGTCCTGATGTGTGACAAGGAGTGAACAGGCACTCCACATTCAGAGAGCCAACCTAGATGGGTGAAGCACATCATGTCTTGCTGTTAGTTTCAATTTTACACACGCTGTTACTCAATCTTAGAATCACCAGTAGATAAAAGGATAATCAGATAAAAAAAGGATAGGACTGTTAGATAAAATGGCACTAACTCTTTCCCAAAACCATGTCTCAGAAGGCAGTGGAGGCCAATTCTCTGAATGCATTCAAGAGAGAGCTAGATAGAGCTCTTAAGGATAGCGGAGTCAGGGGGTATGGGGAGAAGGCAGGAACGGGGTACTGATTGAGAATGATCAGCCATGATGACATTGAATGGTGGTGCTGGCTCGAAGGGCCGAATGGCCTCCTCCTGCACCTATTGTCTATTGTTTTTAATCATTCGGCAAACAAGCCATGGATGAACCATGTATACAGGTTTACCTTTAGGAAGGAGATCCCTCTCCAGCCGTTATAATTTTTTACCTTTATTTGGTGGAACGGATTTAACGACAAACAGGGGTCTAAACTGTTGACATTTTTGTTTTTTTTGCAGCCCAGATTCTGTTTTGTTTTTTTGTTTTTTTGTTTGTTTGCTTACTTTAGTTTAGGGGGGTAAATTTTTATCTTTAAAAAAAATATATATACATATAAGGTCTCTTTTAACCTTTTATCTATAATTACATAGAGACTGGGAGGTCTATACCCTATATGTATTTTGAAACTGGATTTATATTAAGGCTACATTTGTTGTTAATGTAATCCTGATCCCTATGTATCAATATTACTGTTATGTTTATTATTTTTTGAAATTTTATAAAAAGATTTGAAAAGAAAGAAAAGGAAGGAGATAAGGAAGAATTTCTTTAGCCAGGGGGCGGTGAATCTGTGGAATTCATTGCCACTGAAGGCTGTGGAGGCCAAGGCAATGGTTACTTTTAAGGCGGAGATTGATAGATTCTTGATTAGCAAGAGTGTCAGGGGTTATGGGGAGAACTTAATTATTATTGGGTGCAGACGATTCTTCCAGCACACCATCCGAGATCTTATTGACTACCTGGAACTTCTTCTTATGCGTGACTTTGCACGTGAGAGCTCCAATGCGATCGTCACCACCGTAGACCTTAAGGCCAGGTACAATCTTTGCCAAAGCCTCATTCCCTCCAGCGTGGTCCCTGAAAGCAAGGTAATAGAACCGTGATAATAATACAGGGAAATAAACTGACCCATCTTTGCAAAGAATGAGAGAAATGGCCAATACTTACGACAAAGACTCTCGTTTAACTAGGTTATGGCACCAGACAAATATAATGGTGAGACAAGAAACTGCAGAGGCTGGAGTCTTGAGCAAGACACAAAGTGCTGGAGGAACTCTGGAGGGAATGGGCAGGCAATGTTATGGGTCGGGAGCCTTCCTCAGACTGATTGAGCAGATTGCTCCACTGCGATTTCTCCTCAAGGTATGTCCACTTTGAAGAAGTTCTCCTCCTCTCTTCGACGAGAGTTTAGCAACATGCTCACTCGCTGCTCCCCCTCTGTGATTTCTCCTGCCCTCCTACTCTATGACCACATTTTGGCCCAGACTCGCTACCACAGCCACATCTGCTTTATTGGGACTTGCCTGCGCCTCCATCTTCTGAAACGTCACCCATTCCTTCTCTCTTGAGATGCTGCCTGACCTGCTGAGTTACTCCAGCATTTTGTGAGCAGATACAGTGACACAGCAGATACGACAGCGGCATTTAAGAGGCTGTTAGATAGGCACAAGATATACAGGGAATAGTCAGACTATAAGATTTGGATGTGTAGGAAAATAACTGCAGATGCCGGTACAAATCAAAGGTATCTGGAGTAACTCAGTGGGTCAGGCAGCATCTCTGGAGTAACAGTGGGTCAGGCAGCATCTCTGGAGAGAAGGAATGGGTGACGTTTCGGGTCGAGACCCTTCTTCAGATTTGGATGGTTCTTTTGTAAAAATCCTTGTTCAGCAACTCATTCCTGTTTAAACTTTGTTTAACAATCCTTTGGGGTACTGTGTTTGATCCACTAAACTCTCTAGTGGGAGACTCTAGAACAAGAGGCACATCCTCAGAATAAAAGGTCATACCTTTAGAATGGAGATGAGGAGGAATGTCTTTAGTCAGAGTGGTCAATATGTGGAATCCATTGCCACAGACGGTTGTGGAGGCCAAACCATTGGGTATTTTTAGAGCGGAGATTGACAGGTTCTTGATTGTATGAGCGTCAAAGGTTATGGGGAGAAGGCAGGAGCATGGGGTTGAGAGGGAAAGATAGATCAGCCATGATTGAATGGCGGAGCAGACTCGATGGGCCCACTGACATGTGAATTTATGATCGTTGATTGTTTCTGTCCCTGATTTTAACTTTGTCTTTTCCTGCTCTCCTACTAACCCGACTTTCTCCCAATCTAAATCCAGAAGAATGGTAGAGGAAATGGACAGGCGACGTTTCAGGTCAGGAGACTTCCTCATGGGGGATATCAGAGCAGAATATGTATGTGTGGCACGTCCATTTTTCACTCCTATGCTTTAGAGAACTTGCTTACCAGTGATGGTGTGTGGTAAGGACAGTAGTCAGGTTTACTCCGTGCTTTTTAACTGCATCGACTACCTGAAAGAAAAAAATAATAATAATTCATTCGAAACTAAACTCTACAGCATTTATCCGCAAAAATAAACTCAGCAACTAAATTTAGTTTAGTTTAGAGATACAGCACGAAACAGACTCCTTTGGCCCACTGGGTCCGCGCCGACCAGTGATCCCTGCACACTGACACTATCCTACACTTGCTAGGGACAATTTTACCAAGCCGATTAGCCTACAAATCTTTGGAATGGTGGGGGGGGGGGGACGACCAGGGATCCCGGAGAAAACCCACACAGGTCACGGGGAGAAGGAACAAACTCCTTAGAGACAGCACCCATGGTCAGGATCGAACCCGGGTCTCTGGCGCTGTAAGGCAGCAACTCTACTGCTGTGCCACCATGCCGCAAAATATTGCATGATTTATAACGGAGACAAGTGTTAATCATAAATGATGTTCGGCAGAGATTAAGAGAATCAATGGTATTCACATATCACATATTATTATTCTAATTTATTTAATACTAATAATACTAACAAAATATATTTTTCCTACTTGCCTTCTGCGGCTCCACAGGGTCGACTATCGCGGCCTCTCTGGATTCCTTATCAATGAGGAGATACATATAGTTGTCCTTCAGTGCTGGCAACAGTTCAACCTTCATCTCGGCCTTGGGAAGGGTCTCCGGTTGTCTAATGGCACCTCCAGAGTAAAAACACAATGAGCCTGCACGTGGATGCGGAAATAAACGCAGGTGAAACCTGTACATATGCATTAACATTGACAATTTCCAGCTATTGATTGACAAGTATTTTGTTTTGTGCAAGGGCCACTGATTGCAAGATGAAAGCAAACTGAACTGAATCAGGTATGATGAACTTTGAATAGTGGCGCCAAGAATGCCGGCGCCCAGATGCGTAATAGATGCAAAAGTAATTTCACCTGTGACAAATAAACCACTATTGAACTATTGATTATTTTCTCAGGTATTTAATTCCCAAGCATAATTTCCCACTCTCCCTTATCTGATTGTTTAGTTTTGCTAGCCTAATTTTTGCTGGTGCCAGGAACCCACTCATCTTACATCTGTGAACCCTGCCCCAGGCATTTCCATCGCCGTCCTGTTCCTTACCATCACTCACAAAACTGTACGGACTTTCTGTAGGGACCTGGGTTTTATTTCCGTCCTTCCTCTGTGGGAACAGAACTGGTCTGTTCTTCCATTTTGTCTTTCGACAGGGGCAGGCAACACTTCACTCTGTTGGGAGTTGAACTTTAGTCCAGTGAATGTACCGTACCCTCTGAGAGCTCGGCTTAACATTCCTGGTGCGGGTGGCCCATAGAGTTCACCTAGCTCAAGGTGCTGAGACCATTTCTACCAACCGGCTACACATGGAGATAATGTCAGGCACGTCCAAAAATGTTCAGTCTTTAAAAAATAGATCATATTTTAGTGAAGGAAGAATTCTTTCATCTCCTCACCTTGATTAAGGCCAATAAGTTTACACTTCGCACGAGAATATTTGCAGTTTTAAGGAAGTTGTTCATATGGAATGCTTAATACTAGCACAGCAAACAGCTGCCTCCTGGGTCATTGATAAGCTCATAGGTTCTAGGAGCGGAATAAGGCCATCTTGACCCATCAAGTCTACTCCGCCATTCAATCATGGCTGATCTCCCTTCCCTTCTCAACCCCATTCTCCTGCCTTCACCCCATAACAACCTCACCTTCATGAATTCTATTTTATAATCACATTTAACGTGAGATCAGAAACTGGCAATACTTTTTGGATGGATTTACAAATGTCAAAGAATAAATTATGGAAGATTAAAGATTACACATTGCCACGCAAAATATGATTTATTTAGAAACAGCGCTTAAGTTTAAGGGGGGGTTAACGTGGGGGGTTCACATGTGCTCTTTAACGATGTAGAGGTGGTGATTTAAGCAGGATTCCAGAAAACGTCTCATACCAGGTAGAAACAGGAATCTGCAGATGCTGGTTTGCGCAAAAGGACACAAAGTGCTGGAGTAACTCGGGGGTGGGGGGGTGGGGCAGGGGCAGGCAGCATCCCTGGAGAATGTGGAACATATCAATGCTGTGTAGAAAGGAACTGCAGATGCTGCAGTTAGATAGAAGATAAGACACAAAATGCTGGAGTGACTCAGCAGGCCAGGCAGCATCTCAGGAGAGAAGGAATGGGTGACGTTTCGGGTCGAGACCCTTCTTCCTGAAGAAGAAAAGAAGAATGAAGAAGACCCGAAACGTCACCCATTCCTTCTCTCCTGAGATGCTGCCTGACCTGCTGAGCTACTCTAGCATTTTGTGAATAAATACCTTCGATTTGTACCAGCATCTGTAGTTATTTTCTTACACTTCTGCTACTCTCCATGTAACCACCAGGTTGTCCCAAAGAGCTGCTTGCTACACCTTTGATTCCAAAGTGCACGCACTTATTTCCTTCCCAGTTAAGAGCAGGAGCTTCAATTGTAAACACGGCTCCAGAGAGTGTTGCCAATTTAATTCACAGCGGGGAAACAACAAAAACGTGGGCCTCAGAAATTACTGTATCCACACACGCAACAGACATGACTTATAAACAAAAGCGTTCAGTGCAGGTGAGCAGGTAACTCAGCCGAGGCTGCGAGATGACAGGCCCACACAATAAACAAGTATATTTGTCACAGAGGGAATAACAGCCACCGAAATATGCACCTGTCTTTTACTAAATTAATTCGAATTGCCAAATGCATTTGAGAGGAGGAGGGGGAGTTTTTTTTATTTAAAAAACACACATCATGGGATGGATTTAAAAACAATGTATATATATATATACACACTACTCCACAGATAAACATGTATCAGATATTCTAGACCTAATGTGACAAATGCAGGGGTGTTGCAAATGGGGACAGAGGGCAGCAAAAGGTGGCAACGTTTACAGAGAGGATGGCAGGAGAGGAGGGGGGTGGTTGCAATAATACATGTATGGTCTGTTGTGGCAAGTTTGATACATTTGTGGAGGTGGTGGGTGGGAGAGAGAGAGAGAGAGAGAGAGTCGGGAGCGGATCCACAATTGAACCGAGTTGTCCTACCGAGTCTCCGAGCAGCGGTTCCCAGTGCAGTGACACCGCAGAGTCGTACCACCATCGTCAGAGGTACATGACCGTCTGGGGAGGGAGATAAAGTGCACCAACCATCTGCGCCAAGGGCAGCCTTTAACCTCCGATCCCTCTCTCCCCACCAACTCCTCCCCCAGCTCGGCACTCGCCACCCAATTGCAATCTTTTCCCCACCCACCAACTCCAACTGTTGCAAACGCAAAGATTATTTGCAATCACACTTTTTTTTTAAAAAAGTGCAGCAGAGGGGATGATATATATATATATGTGTTTTTTTTGGGGGGAGGTTTGCAGGAAATTAAGATTAAGTTGCACATGATTGCGTTAGGGTTCAGAGGGCCGGCGGAAGATTAACCCCTCGCTGGCCGGGCTGTCAGAGTCAGTCAGACACAGAGTGAGAGACAGAGACAGAGTGCGACTACGGGGATGAGTTCCGGGAAGAACCTGAGCCGTTTCTGGGAGTGGGGGAGAAAGATCGTGTGCGTGGGCAGGAACTACGCCGAGCACGCCCAGGAGCTGGGGAACCCGGTGCCGGGCAGCGAGCCCCTACTCTTCCTGAAGCCTCCCAGCGCCTACCTGCGAGAGGGCTCCCCGCTGCGCCTGCCCCACTACAGCCGCAACGTGCACCACGAAGTGGAGCTGGGGGTGGTGGTGTCCGAGGGGGGCAGCCACATCCCACAGGGGGACGCCATGAGCCATGTGGGGGGGTACGCCCTGTGCCTGGACATGACGGCCAGGGACGTGCAGGACGAGTGCAAGGAGAAGGGGCACCCGTGGACCCTGGCCAAGGCCTTCGACTGCTCCTGCCCCGTCAGCGACTTCATCCCCAAGGACAGAGTGCCCGACCCGCAGCGCCTGACCCTGTGGCTGAAGGTGAACGGGCAGCTCAGGCAGCGGGGCAGCACCTCGCACATGATCTTCCCCGTCGCCTTCCTCGTCCACTACATCAGCCGCATCATCCGGCTGGAAGAAGGCGACCTGATCCTCACCGGCACCCCCGCCGGAGTGTCTGCCGTGCGGGAACACGACGAGCTGCAGGCTGGCATCGACGGCCTCGTCACCATGAAGTTCACAGTGGAAGGGAACTCGCAGTGACATGAGGGTCGGGAGGGTTTTATTGCTACATGTCCCCAAACGGAACGGTGACATTGTTATTTGCAACAGCAGACTCAGACTGACAACAAATAAAGAAGTTCAGTTAAAAACCCCCAATATAGTGCAAAATCAAAACCCAAAGTTCCAAGCAGTTCGTAGTTTATTTAGTTGGAGTTTCTAGTGTTCAATAGACTGGTGGTTGTTGGGAAGAAGCTGTTCCTGAACCCGGACGTTACAGTTTTAAGACTCCTATACCTTCTTCCTGAAGGCTAAAGAAAAACGTTCCGCCTACTAAATGTTACACTCGATAACATCTACCACTCGCTGCAGAAAGTAAATTCCTCGGCGCAATGACACTCCCGACTCAAGGGCAGCTGCCTGACCCAACCTCAAACGATGCCTCCGAACCAACTACGTTGGATCAACGACGAGGAGCAACCAGCAACTGAACCAAACAATCGTAGTATTTGAAACTTTCAAAAACTAAAATAAATGGTCCAGTACCAGAATTTTGATTATCAAATACTAACCTGGCACAAATTCACATCTACTAGAGTTGTCAATTATTTACAAAATTGTGGACCAAAGATGAAGTTTTCTGGGTGGACCGTGATTATTTTATGGCCTTGATGCAGACTTTGCACCAGAGTACTGCCCAGGGCTGCGTGTGTTGTCAGGGCAAGAGGGTTGATGATTACAGGCTGAGGAGTGGAATCAGGTATTAGAGCATTGTGGCTGAGACAATAGTGGATCAGGTTTGTGGATGTTGAAGAACAGGTGAATTGCCAGGGAGCAGTGGTCATTGTGGAGGCTATAACCATCAATGTGCATTTTAACACAGTACAATGTACTCACCACATAAGCAGGCTGAAGATAGACACAAAATACCAAAGAAGGGTTCCGATCTGAAACGTCACCTATTCATTTTCTCCAGAGATGTTGCCTGACCCGCTGAGGTACTCCAGCATTTGTGTCTATCTGGATAGCACGCAACAAAAGCTTTTCACTGTACCTCGGTACACATGACAATAAACTAAACTGAACTAAACTTCCTTTGAACTAACTTGTCAATGGCACAATGTACGGAAAAAATATCCTTGTTATATACCAGTGCATCAAGACTTTATAAAAGTTACCAATGTTTGTGAAGATAGACACATAATGCTGGAGTAACTCAGCGGGAAAGGCAAGGGGTGGGTAGGGGAGGATATGAAGGACTTAAAGTCTGAACCTGAAACGTCCCCCATTCCTACTTTCCAGAGATGGTGCCTGACCTGCTGAGGTACTCCAGCATTTTGTGTCTATATCTTCGGTATAAACTAGTTTCTTCCAACACACAAAAAGGCGCTTCGGCCCACAATGTCTGCTGAGCATGATGCCAGATTAATCTCCTCAGCCTAAATATGATCCATACTCCTTCATTCCCTGCCCATCCATGAGCCTATCAAAAGCCTCTGAATCAGTTTTAGCTGATTTAGCGAGTTGAAAGACAAGAGAATGAAAAAGGGATTAGAGGTGGCATGGTAGGGTGTTGCCTGGAAATGTGGGGTCTAGTTGGGTCTCATTCCAGGATGACATTGTAAAGGCCGATTGTCCTGGGGATGTTCAAATGTGGTTACCTCTGGAATAATGTAGTCTAAATACCACCACCCACCCTTCCTCCCATGCACATGCACACAATGCACCAAAGGCAATGATGGACAGGGAATGACAGCATATTGTGCATGACTGACAGAGAAAAACACGTGTGTGTAAGGCTGGTCAATATCATACCCAGAACACAAGAACCATCATCGTATAATTCCTCCATGCACCAAGACAGTGTTAACCTGTAGGAATAGAATGAATCCTATTTTATTCCTAGTTGGACACTGTAAATCACTAAATTGCAAATGGCTAAATTGGCATTTCAGAATGTTATTTCAGCTGGAAATGTATATCTTGGATGAAGAGAGAAAAGCAATTAAATAAACAATGCCTTCACTGCTAAAATGTTTATGTTCTGCATAATATTTATAACTACATCTATTTGAGAGGACCTTTGACAAAAGTGTGTGAAATTATGAAAGGAACATCAATTTTTCCAACACTGAACAAGAAGAATACTCCACAAAGTAACATAGAGTAGAAAGGAATATAAACCAAACCAATTATTCATTAATGAAACGGACTCATTTTTCTTTAAATAATCTTAGTTCCATCCAAAATAAGAGACAATATGGCAAAGCAAGATGCATAACTTTTTGAAAATTACATAAAACATCTACATAAACAATGTGCATTAAGCATTAAGAAATATATATTTTTGCAAAAAGCAGTATAAAGTAACCTAAACAGGCATTACAATTTTTGAATTAACTGTGGTCTTGAGTATTCATTCCAAAGAATTTTTTGCTTTGACAACACCTGAATTATGGGATGAAATGAAACTGTAGTTTTGAACCTTGGATCAGCATTTGATTTCAGTGTATATACTATTAGCTGACCCTGGCCACTATTTACACTTTCAGGACTTTGCTCAAAGTACTGAGTTGTACCAAAGCCAAAGCTGTTTTGTTCATTTCTGATACTTGGATAATTTGTGAAAGAGCCAATAAGTAGATGTTATGCTGCAAATTAATAAAAATCCTGAGAGCACTTAAAGGACGATAGAAGTAAATTTTAAAAGAAAATTGCATAAATACGTGACGAGGACAGGTTTGCAGAGCCAGAGGGAAAGGAGAGCAAGTCTAAGAACTTGCACACACGCAATGGGGAAAATAACATTTTGGTGCTTGTATGATTCAGATTAAGTATCAGTGGGATTCCACTTCAGCGCCATTGCCAATTATAAGCCTTCTGGTGGCATGGAAGAAAAAGTATAACTAGACCTGTATACACATGTTGAATTGTATTCTTTGTTACAGTTTCAACTTGTTTTTATAATTATTTTAATTTTGTCGACTTTCATAATGGAAATACATGCCTATCACACTCTATAACTATAGTCTCGGGTCAATGGTGATATTGCACTGATATTACCACTGGGTTTTAGCATCTATTACAATCTGGTACTGAAATAGATTCCACTATAAATATTAACACAGGAATTTAACATTAAAAAGCTAGCAGGAAATATGTACAACAGAAGACATTTAATGTACTACACAACAAAATCCAATGCTGGTATTCCAGGATTGTTTTCTAAGCTATCTACAAAATAAATACCCACAGAGGAAATACATTTGCCATATTGTTGACAAACTGACAAGAATTTAATGAAAGTGTGAAATAAACCACTAAACTGGGATTTTTCACTCTTTACATGTAAAGTTTTGCTAATCAAATCTCCAAGTGGATTTAACATTACATTTCTATTGCCATTTAAAGATATATTTGAGACTGGTTCACAATAATGAAAATGTGATAAGATAACATGGCAACAAATGCAGTGTTTGAGAGTAACAGAAAATTCAAACGTTTGAAGCAAGTAACTTTACTTAAACATATCTCAAAAAGTATTCATACCCACATAAATTATGTTATTAAACTGGGATGACAAATAGGCAAATATTGCACAGAAAAATTACCCCTACCTTATGTTATATCATCACTGACTGTTTAAATATAAACCGACAAATTCTATGCTGTAAACGCAATTCTTTATGGTGACAAGCAATTATTGTGATGTCACACGTTTAATTATCACAAATGTTTTAAAATAACTGTCATCATTCGAATAACTTTTTAAAATATATTGTTTCTAACTGTGCTCTATCTGCTGAAAAAGTGTGAATGTGTTAATAATGATAAATTACAACCGGTATTTTATAATATATATCTTCAATTAGAAAGTATGAGCAAGAAAAATGCCGAGAAGTTAAATAATTAAAGAAGGACCAACTAAGAGATCTCAGGATTAACTGTAAACATTTAACCCTGAGCTAATGTAGTTTAACAATATGCCGAGGGCCTTTTGAAAAAAGCAAACTTAGAAAATATAACCATAAGTTTCAGTATCTGAAATAAAATGTTTTACCTTGGCTCTATGTCATTCCCTTGCCATACATGAACAGTCAACTGATTTGACAAACTTCTGCACCCTTTTTTGAAATTTAATAATGCATCAAAATCAAAACAGTAAACATTTACACCTAAATATTAATATAAACTGGCAGCTGATTTTTTAGTTAAGGTTTTGTCTACCAGTTTTGCTTGGAAGTAAGTATTTGATCTGGGGTTCATCTCTAAAATAAACAGCTGCTGGAAGAAATTGAAATGCTGGACAAAGTCTGACTAGCCTCTTCAGAATCAGCTATTTGGCAGGATAGCAAACTTGTTCTTATTCCATTTCTTGCGTTACCTGATGGAACCAACTGCATACAATGATAGAAAAGAGTTTGCATTTTTATAATGGTATAGAAAAATACATACAAGAGAAAATCCAAATTGTGTTAAAGTTTGTAGTCCTGATACGTAACATAATAAATGTATAGCAATTCTCAATAAAATATTTTAGTTTAGTGGTTTATCAGCTCTCAATGCCATCAGAATAAAACTGAACTCAGAAGTTAAAGATATATTTAAATTGTACTATATGCAGGCTATGTAGTTTGCCACAATAAAATTGTTAGAAAGTGTTAATAGAAAAATCATAGAAAGCTGCAGTTTTCACAGTGGTTCTATCTCAAACCAAGCTGTTATACAGGAATTTTCAGCAGCAAAAAGCAACTTCAATGTAAGGCAAATGGCTTCAGGAAGCAAAGGACTTTATCAAGTTAACATCAGGAACGTACTCCCCAAATACCATTGGCACATTTCTTGCCCTCATGTTGGGATGAACATTCTTGACCACTGCTACACCACCATCAGGTACAGCTATTGTTCTAACCTTGCTCTTATTTCAACCACTCTAATCGTCTGTCAGTTCTGCTCCAGCCAGCTTAGTTTAATCTAATTTATTGTCTCGTGTATCAAGGTACAGTGAAAAGCTTTTTTGCTGCCTGATATCCAGTCAGTGAAAACATTTTACATGATTACAATCATGCCGTCCACAATGTACAGATACAGGATAAAAGAAATAACATTTAGTATAAGATAAAGAACAGTAAAGCCCGATAAAAGATAGACCGAGGGTATGCAATGAGGTAGATGGCAGGTCAGGACCGCGTATGAGGCCCCGCAGAATGATACAGCAGTGGTTTGAGGAGGCTGAGGGTCAATTTCAGGACTGTCTTCAATGGTGGACTGGAACACGTTCAAGACCAATTCATCCATTCTTAATAAGTATATCTCAGTCACTGGTTTTATCGATGACTGCCTCATCTGTCATTGACTGCAAAGACAATTAGGGCTTTTCCGAATCAGAAACTTTGGATGAACAGGGAGATTCACTCTCTGCATTAAAAATGTGCAGAATTTGTGTAAAGTTGGAATTTTGTAAGCCTTGTCACTCGTAACCTGGGGGTGCTATATGAACATATATGCTATATGTTAGACAAGCTAAGTCTGTATTCACATTTAGAACTGAGTGTGACTTGATTAAAACAAATACGTTCTTGACAGGGCGGATGTGGAAAAGATGTTTCCAAATGTGGGATGATCGGGGGTCAGTATTTTTAAAAACATGATTTAAGACAAAGATAGGATAATATTTTTTATCTCCCAGAGAACCAAGAGTCTTTGGAACTCTTTTGCTTAAAGCTGGAAAGTATTGTGTCAAGCTGGCAAATATTTTAATAGTTTTTAATTGTCTCTGGTACTCAGGTCAATTTAAAGATTACTAAATGTTAAGTGAATATTTTAAAAGTTAATTAAAATCAGGTAAACATTTTTGAAATAATTAAACCCTTCTTTTTGCCTCCAAATCTACAGGTGTAAAATCCTCTTAAAATAAATGAGGATTTCAGTTCAGGCGTTGTCTCGTCAGACACAGGATCTGAGAGCCATTCCTAATGTAATGGTCTGGAATCCTCACAAGACCAGACTTGTGTTACAATCTGTGTGTAGGAAGGAACTGCAGGTGCTGGTTTAAACCGATGACAGACACAAAATGCCGGAGAAACTCAGCGGGTCAAACAGCAACTCCGGAGAAAATGAATAGGTGACGTTTCAGGTCAAGACCCTTCAAATTGAGCTCAGTCTGAAGAAGGGTCTTGACCCGAAACGTCACCTATTCCTTTTCTCCAGAGAAGCTGTCTAACCCACCATTTAACTCCACCATTTTGTGTCTATCTTCAGTGTTATACTCTACAGGGAGTCCAATGCTTATGTTAGAATGGTTGAAGCCCTCAATTCCCTTTGGAGTCGTTGGCCATAGCCAACAAGATTCAGCGCAAAGGTATGAGAAGTAGTGTTATTCAGTAAATTGTAAATCATTTAAAAAAATATATTTTTATGAGTACAAAGTTACGCTATATAAGATCCAAACCTTTAGATAGATTTTACACCTCTCCAAAAGAAAGTTCCATTTTAACAATGTTTTCTGTTCTTCTGTTAAACAGCAAAACTCTTCAATCTAGGAGTCATAGCATAAGATACATAACATCAGTTTTGTAATCTAAAATCATTAATTCTATCCTTTTTATTCCTTGTTGTTAAAAATAACCTCAAGGGCAGGGAGGGGACCTGATTACTGTTGCAACAAAGTTGGATATCCAGTTCTGAATTCTACAACCTGGGACTTTCTCAGCCTGTACCTAATTATTTAATCTACTTTGGTTCTTTTTAATAACAAAACTAAATATAGTGGGATCATGTAAGAATTTTGGAAGGAAAAAAAAAATCAAATGGGATTTTTGAATAAACAGGTTATAAAAATGCAGAAGTTAAATATTCCTGCATGTCTTGAGATGCTGATGACAAAGTAAATTAATTGTTGAAGCTGATTTCAAGGTACGATATGTTGCTCAGTCTGTGTGCTTCCTTAACATGTGTCTTCCTCTCCCAGCCTGATAAACTGGTCGATACAATGAAAGCTTATCGCAAATGTGTGTTGCGGCATAAAGCACTCTAGAAAACACTAAACTATTACACTGCAACTTTAATCTAAAAGTTCTAAGTGCTAAATACTCACTGTGTAGCCAAGAGTTTTTTCAGCTGTACTTCCTGTTAAGTTACATGATGGAAGAGTGCCTGTATGGTCGGACACATCCACCCAGAAATCAAAATTGGTAATGATATTTGAAGAGTTCATTGCGCCAAATGAACAAGAAGGATTTGTGCATACGTCTGAACCAATATTGACCAACATTCTGCACCTACCACTTCAATAAACAAAATTGATGTATTTTAAAATATTCATCGAATGTTTTTGGAACATGACTTCATAATTAGTACCTCTGCAAATCTGCAAAATTTTTGTCCCTTTAATCACTATTACCCTCTATTTTCTCTTTCTTACCGTATCTGAATTTTAATAGTATTTTAAGAAGTAACGCAGCATCATTAAGACTCTTTCAGATAAAGATTGGTGTGCAAAACTTCTGATCCCTAACATGAATGCAACAGAGCATAGCAGAAAATGGACTAGGTCTTTAAGCTGAAGGGTAAACAACACAAGGAATATGAAAAAAAGGTGTTTTTTTACACTGAGAATGGGAATAATCTGGAATTATCTGTAAGAGTAGAGGAAACTGAGTCAATCAGGACTTTCAAAATAAAATTGGATAGGCATTTGAATAAAATAATTTAGATGGAAATGGGGGGAAAAGTAAGGAAATAGGACTGAAATAACTGCCCTTCAGGGATCTGATGTGCACTAAATGGGCCGAATCATCTCTTTGCATATCATGTCAATTCAGATTGTTTTTTAAATATTTGATCATGGGATGCACATGTCACAGTAAAATTCTAGCATTTATTGTCCATCCCTAAGTGCCTGGGGCAGCTGAGTGCTGCTTTGATGATTACATGGTCATGTATAAGGATAATAGATTTCCTTCCTAGAAGGACATCTATGAATCTGATGGGTTTTTACAAAATAGTAGCTGCAGTTACATTTAAATACTTAAGCTTTCATGTTGGGATCCAAACTAATACTTCTTGATCGATGCTCCAGATCTCTATCTGTCGTCCATTGTGGTGCAACTATGAAATTCCATGATTTAACAATATTTCTGCAAATGGATAAACAGTTGGAATTGCAAATTGCATGAAGTGGGGAATGGCTCAGATTCGAGATTTTCTTAAATATTTTCACTATTGAAAGGAATTATGACTCCGCACTGTATACTAAACATATTCGACCAAACACGTTTAGATTATTATCAAGAAAAATTTAATTTCAATACCCAGAAAAAATATATCTCTAACTATTATGAATAAAGTTCAAATAAAAATAAATCATCATTCTTACCATCTGGATTTTATTATCTTTGAATTGTCAGAATCAATGTTAAGCATTGTAATGTAAGCATACACGATTCCATAAATAGGCTCAGATTTGCCACCGTGGTCTATTACTTTATTTTTGAACTGTTGAACAGTGAATACATCCACAATGGAATGCACTGCAAACATAAAATGAAAATACTTAATGCATGGGATAATTCCAAAAGATAATAAAATATTCCCTGTTACACTTCTGAAGTCTGTAAAAAAGTAAAGTGCCAGCTATCCATTTTTTAACACAATTTTTGCATCACAAAATAATGTAAGAGCTTAGTTTTAGTTTAGAGATACAACGCGGGAACAGGCCCTTCGGGCCACCGAGTTTGTACCGACCAGCGATCCCCGCACATTAACACTATCCTACACACACTAGGGACAATTTTACACTTAGACCAAGCCAATTAACCTCTACGTCTTTAGAGTATGGAAGGAAACCGGAGTACCCGGAGAAAACCAACGCTGTCACAGGGAGAACGTGCAAGCACTGTACAGAGAGCACCCATAGTTGGGTTCGAACCCGGGTCTCTGGCACTGCAAGTGCTGTAAGGCAGCAACTCCACTGCTGTGCCACCATGCCATCTGCTAAATTAAACTAAATTATACTTCATACATAAAACTCAACAACTTACAGTTTATTAACTCATCAATTTGTTCAGGATCTTCATCATCATTTCCTGCATGATCTTTGGCAAACTTAAACAACAGATTGGCCTCTCTTGTGTCTTGATATTCCCAGGGCAGAAAGACAATACTCAACATTAATTAATTAAGTAAATATTCTAAATAATTACAATAACCTTATCTGAAAGGTCCATTCCAAAAAAAGTATACTTTAGCTGAAAATCCAATCGAATCACAATACATGAAGGAAAAACGTGATCTTCTAATTTCTTGATAAAACGACAAAGAATACTGGCAGCTGGTCTAACAAAATATAATAATTTCTACACAACATTACCAGAGATTAACTGGCAAAAATGAATTTAAACAACTTACAAACTAAAAGATGCTAAAAATAAACCAGTTAGAAGTTTGTTATCTGTCATAAACATTTTAACGGATGTTTTTGTTATGAACAGCTCGAGATTCACACATTGAACTTAAAGAAGTACACTTTATGATTAAAACCATAAACTCATGGTGTTAGCTGCTCTCAATTGCAGGAAAAGCAGATTAACGCTCCTCTCCTTGATGAGAGTTCCTCTCCTCTGTCACAAAACTAGTGGTGTGCAGTTCTTTGGAGGACTATGGCAGATAGCAGCTAGATATTATCTAGAGCCAATAAGTTCAGGATCACTGATCTTCGTTTATGAAGAAATCTAAAATAAAACCATAGAATACTGGAGATACACAGCTGAGCAACTTTGTTGATCATCTTAAGAAAGTTCTTTGGCCTAAAAGTTTAAAATGTTCAGTTTCCACAGATATGTCCCATTTGCTGAGTGTTTCCACCATTTTCTGTTCTTATTTTTCAACCAAAACAAATCTGGAATTGGCCTGGATCCCTTAATATAGGTTCCTTCCACTTGTGCAGTATCAGCTGTGTGTGCCAGTTATTTTGATGGGCAGGACAAGGATCAAATTAAGTTACATGTTTAAGTTGCATGTGAAAATCAGACTTCAATATTCATTATTTTTTTGATGTTGGGAAGTTAGTGCAGAAATAGCAGGGGCTATGACGGAAATATTTCAAACGTCATTAGAAATGGGGATGGTGCCGGAAGATTGGCGCATTGCGCATGTTGTGCCTTTGTTTAAAAAAGGTTCTAAAAGTAAACCTAGCAATTATAGACCTGTTAGTTTGACGTCTGTGGTGGGAAAATTAATGGAAAAGATACTTAGGGACAATATATATAATTATTTGGATAAACAAGGCCTGATTAGAAACAGTCAACATGGATTTGTGCCTGGAAGGTCATGTTTGACTAATCTTCTTGAATTTTTTGAAGAGGTTACCAGGGAAATTGATAAGGGCAAGGCTGTGGATGTTGTCTATATGGACTTCAGTAAGGCATTTGACAAGGTTCCACATGGAAGGTTGATTAAGAAGGTTAAATCGTTGGGTATTAATAGTGAGGTTGCAAGATGGATTCAACAATGGCTGAATGGGAGATACCAGAGGGTAATGGTTGACAATTGTATGTCAGGTTGGAGGCCAGTGTCTAGTGGAGTACCCCAAGGATCTGTGTTGGGTCCACTGTTGTTTGTCATTTACATTAATGATCTGGATGATGGTGTGGCAAATTGGATTAGTAAATATGCAGATGATACTAAGATAGGTGGTGTAGTTAATAATGAAGTAGAGTTTCAAAGTCTACAGAGAGACTTGGGCCTTTTGGAAGGGTGGGCTGAAAGATGGCAGATGGAGTTTAATGCTGATAAGTGTGAGGTGCTGCATTTTGGTAGGACAAATCAAAATAGGACGTACAGGGTAAATGGTAGGGAATTGAGGAATGCAGTGGAACAGAGGGATCTGGGAATAACTGTGCATTGTTCCCTGAAGGTGGAATCTCATGTGGATAGGGTGGTGAAGAAGGCGTTTGGTATGCTTGCCTTTATAAATCAGAGCATCGAATATAGAAGTTGGGATGTAATGTTAAAATTGTACAGGGCATTGGTGAAGCCGAATCTGGAGTATGGTGTGCAGTTCTGGTCGCCAAATTATAGGAAGGATGTCGACAAAATGGAGAGGGTACAGAGGAGATTTACTAGAATGTTGCCTGGGTTTCAGCACTTAAGCTACAGAGGTTGAACAGGTTGGGTCTTTATTCTTTGGAGCGTAGAAGGTTGAGGGGGGACTTGATAGAGGTTTTTAAAATTTTACGAGGGACGGACAGAGTTGACGTGGGTAGGCTTTTCCCTTTGAGAGTGGGGAAGATTCCAACAAGGGGACATAGCTTCAGAATTGAGGGACAAAAGTTTAGGGGTAACATGAGGGGTAACTTCTTTACTCAGAGGGTGGTGGCTGTATGGAATGGGCTTCCGGTGGAAGTGGTGGAGGCAGGCTCGATTTTATTATTTAAGAGTAAATTGGATAGGTATATGGATAAGAGGGGATTAGAGGGTTATGGTCTGAGAGCAGGTAGATGAGACTAGGTCAGAGAGAGTGGTCGGCGTGGACTGGTAGGGCCGAACGGGCCTGTTTCCGTGCTGTAGTTGTTATATGGTTATATGGTTAAAACTGAAAATACTTACCAGGATTTGTGGTAATAATGGTTTTATTAATTACCGCAGCAGTCATGCAGTTGCGAAAATTATCGTAATTGACTCGAGCATCAGCTATGAACAATACTGTAAAAGATACAAAGATCTAACCTATAAAATATGTTAAGGCATTCTGCAGAATTATGAAGTTTGGGATAAGGAAGATATACTTCATTCAAATTAACATATACAATACCTGTTTCCCTGGGTACCCATGTCTGTGCAAGCTGTATAGATTCATTATCCCAGCTATGAGAATCACAAATAGTAGTTAGTGTAAGAAAATAACTGCAGATGCTGGTACAAATCGAAGGTATTTATTTCACAAAATGCTGGAGTAACTCAGCAGGTCAGGCAGCATCTCAGGAGAGAAGGAATGGGTGACGTTTCGGGTCGAGACCCTTCCTCAGACTGATGTCAGGGGGGCGGGACAAAGGAAGAATATAGGTGGAGACAGGAAGATAGAGGGAGAACTGGGAAGGGGGAGGGGAAGAGAGGAACAGAAGAACTATCTAAAGTTGCAGAAGTCAATGATCATACCGCTGGGCTGCAAGCTGCCCAAGCGAAATATGAGGTGCTGTTCCTCCAATTTCCGGTGGGCCTCACTATGGCACTGGAGGAGGCCCATGACAGAAAGGTCAGACTGGGAGTGGGAGGGGGAGTTGAAGTGCTCAGCCACCGGGAGATCAAGTTGGTTAAGGCGGGCTGAGCGAAGGTGTTGAGCGAAACTTTCGCCGAGCCTGCGTTTGGTTTCGCCGATGTAAAGAAGTTGACATCTAGAGCAGCGGATACAATAGATGAGGTTGGAGGAGGTGCAGGTGAACCTCTGTCTAACATGGAAAGACTGTTTGGGTCCTTGGATGGAGTTGAGGGGGGAGGTAAAGGGACAGGTGTTGCATCTCCTGCGGTTGCAGGGGAAAGTGCCCGGGGATGGGGTGGTCTGGGTAGGAAGGGACGAGTGGACCAGGGAGTTACGGAGGGAATGGTCTCTGCGGAACGCAGAAAGGGGAGGTGATGGGAAGATGTGGCCAGTAGTGGGGTCCCGTTGTAGGTGACGGAAATGTTGGAGGATGATTTCTTGGATAAGCTGGCTGATGGGGTGGAAGGTGAGAACGAGGGGGATTCTGTCCTTGTTACGAATAGAGGGAGGGGGAGCAAGAGCAGAGCTGCGGGATGTAGAAGAGGCCCTAGTGAGAGCCTCATCTATAATGGAAGAGGGGAAGCCCCGTTTCCTGAAGAATGAGGACATCTCTGATGCCCTTGTCCCAGGCGCAGATGCGGCGTAGACGGGGGAATTGGGAGTAGGGGATAGACTTCACCAGAGGCGTAACTATGGGTACTCGCATGGGCCCTAGCTATGTCTGCCTCTTTGTCGGGTACGTCGAACAATCCCTGTTCCGGACGTACACTGGCCCCATCCCCGAACTCTACCTCCACTACATCGATGACTGCATTGGTGCTACCTCTTGTACCCATGCAGAACTCACTGACTTCATACACTTCACTTCCAATTTCCATCCTGCTCTTAAATATACCTGGACTATCTCCGACATCTCCCTCCCGTTTCTGGACCTCACCATCTCCATCACAAGAGACAGACTAGTGACTGACATCTACTATAAACCGACTGACTCGCACAGCTATCTGGACTACACTTCTTCCCACCCTGTCTCCTGCAAAAAGTCTATCCCCTACTCCCAATTCCTCCGTCTACGCCGCATCTGCGCCCGGGATGAGATGTTTCACACTAGGGCATCAGAGATGTCCTCATTCTTCAGGAAACGGGGCTTCCCCTCTGGCTGAGCACTTCAACTCCCCCTCCCACTCCCAGTCTGACCTTTCTGTCATGGGTCTCCTCCAGTGCCATAGTAAGGCCCACCGGAAATTGGAGAAACAGCACCTCATATTTCGCTTGGGCAGCTTGCAGCCCAGCGGTATGAACATTGACTTCTCCAACTTTAGATAGTTCCCCTGTCCCTCTCTTCCCCTCCCCCTTCCCAGTTCTCCCTCTATCTTCCTGTCTCCTTCCTTTGTCCTTCCTATATCCTTCCTTTGTCCTTCCCCCCTGACATCAGTCTGAAGAAGGGTCTTGACCTGAAACGTCACCCATTCCTTCTCTCCTGAGATGCTGCCTGACCCGCTGAGTTACTCCAGCATTTTGTGAAACAAATAGTAGTTAGATATTAAAAAGATAACTGAATGTTTATGTTGGTGAAAGTTATTTTCTCTTCTGTTTTACAGAATTAGCCACTATCAGGCCTGATGGTTTAAATATTATGAGTTGAAATAGTATCATAAATGATCCCAGTAATTATCCTTTAATTCACTGGGTGGGAGTAACTTTAAAAGTTTTGTTTGGTTTAGATATCCAGGGTGGAAACAGCCCCTTGTAAAACAACAAAGTATCAAGAGTAGTGGAAGCTTGCAATAAAACCAGAAAATACTGCAAAACAATCAGGCACAGATAATCCACCAATAATACTAAATTTGGACTGTGTGTTAACCAGGTGTCACTGGACTCTGTGCTCAATACTGCTTGGGGGTTACATAATAAATAATAAGATTCTTCAGCTTACGAACTGTACAGAAGTAACTGAGGTTGGCTCCTAGTATCTGAGGAAACAATTAGATTAAATTGACATGGTTGGATTTTGTCAACCCGAAAAGAATGTCGCTAAAAAGAATTCACAGAAAAGATAAGGAGTTAATTAATTTTAATAAACGTTACATATTACTATCTAGTAGGACAGAGGACAAAAGCACACAAGAGAATTATGGAATTTGAAAGTACTTTGTGCAGATTTATTAACACAAAGGTATTGACTTGCTGTGGCAAGGCATTCAACCATTTTACATAATTTTGTGCAAGGATGGAATGATTATGAACGAAAATCTACAAACAGACTGAATAACCCATTCTAATTAATTAGTTAAGGTTAGTTTAGTTTAAAGATACTGCGTTGAAACAGACCCTTCGGATCACAATCACCTATACGCTAGTTCTATCCAACACACCAGGGACAATTTACAAAAGCCAATAAATCTATACACCTGCACGTCTTTGGAATGTGGGAGGAAAGCAGAGAAAAGACACAGTCACAGGGAGAATATACAAACTCCATACAGACAGCATCCATAGTCAGGAACGAACCCGAGTCTCTGGCGCTGTAAGGCAGCAACTCTACCGCTGCGCCACTGTGCTGCCCTTATTAGGATTCAACATTAGAAACTTCCAAACTTACTGATAAATCTACTGAAAAATACACTGACCAGTTCATTAAGAATGAAGGTACAGTTTCATCGAACAGTCTTACTTCACATCGTTGCCCTTTTCTTTTGTCAGCTGTAGTAAAATGCTTCTGCTCCCCTATCTTAAAACAGAAGTATTTTCTAAATGTTAAACTAATATAATGCCACAATTACACCTTCAATATAAATATCAAGAGATTATTATTAAAGTGGTGCTCTTTGAAGATTCAATCTTCCTTAAATTGAAGACCTCACCCTGAAATTGAATTTGACTTCAGCACATTTCCCGAGCTATTACTTAAAACCAAGAATAAGCCATTATACTCAGAGTAATAAATGCATCAATTTTTTATATATAAATTTGCTGACGGCTAGATTCAGCAAACATCGACCAAGATCAACTCTCTCTGCTGCTTTTTCTGATTTATGAAGAGTATTAAAGCAGATAGGGACACAAAGAAAGAGTTATAATTGAAAAAGGAGCTGTCACCAGACAAGCAGAGATTAGTTAGAACTGGGAGAGAGACAGCTTAAAGAAAGTAATGGTGAATGAGTAATTGGAGAGAGAGGAACTGCAGCTTGAAGCTTAATTAATATGCTGTGGTAACTAAATATAAAGTTATGAACACGAAAAGTAAAATAAAACCCAAGTCTGTATTCATATGGATGTTAATTGTAAACAGAAATCTGTCCTTGGCTGTTTACACTAATCATCATGCATATATAGGAATATGGGCTGCTTCAAAATGAGTCAAGCAAGCTCCCCAAATGTGATACCAACCATGAAATTATTCTTACTATGGTTGTGCGCTAGTTGTACAACTCAAGATTCCCCTGGGGATCATGAAACACACTATTATTCCTTAAAATTTAGGAAACTGGACAGATGTATGAACTATAAACATTGGTTCCCATGATATTTCTGAACTAGAGAAATATGAGCTACTTTCAGCTGCAAATGCTGCAAACAACTTTTTCCATTACAAGTGACATTATTAGTTTAGTATCCTATGCGTCAAGCCTCTTGGATTCACAAAGGATTGATGATCCTGAAATCTGGAGCAAAGAAACTAGACTGAGAAAAGATTTTGAACCGAAAAGGTTGATTGTCTATTTCCCTCCACAGATGCTGCTTGACCCACTGAATTCCTCCAACAGTTTATTTTTTGACAGGCTTACTTACACACCTTAATATGTACAGCGCATGAAAGTGCGAGACTAAACTTTTGGTTTATGTCTCATTCATGCATAAAAACATGCAAATTTATTTGCATAATGGTAAACAAAGATGAATGAATTTCTAGTGTAAGTTGCTATTAATGGAAATGGTTCCGTTTCAGAGATATAAAAAATAATCATCAAGAAACTCAATCACTGGCTAATGGCTGCACTCTCGATGTAGACGTTTCAATATATTGTTTGGCTTTTGAAATTCATTCACTGACAACAATTAAATGAATTGATAAGAAGGATGCAATACTGACTTGAGTACACAGCATAATTCGTATTACCAATTGGAATAATTAATTTCTATGCAAAGCTTTTTTGTAATAAAGGTTCAAAGGTCTGTTTATTGTCACGTGTACCAATTAAGGTACAATGAAACTCAGATTACTAACTCAGATAAACTAACACAAAATACACATCAATGAATTTATGCTGCTGGACATCATGGCAAAAGAAAATATGTGTTGTGATTCAAATACAAGAAACCCACCGATTTGACTGATGCCAAAATATTGATAAGGGATCCATTTAGGCTCTGCCCATTATGAGCAATATCTCCAAGTGAGTAGTAGTCCTGGTGGTCTTTCACTGGCAAATGCAGCAAGGAGAGAAGCCTAGTTTCAACCTCCGGATCATAGCATAACTTGACCGTTGAGAAGTTCTCACTGACCAAAAGCTTATAGCAACTAAATTTGAAACAACAAACAACATTAATGTCAAATGTTTTCTGCAGAGAAAATAATCTTTAATAATTCTAAGCATGAATTTCAAAACTATTCAAATCATAAAAATTTCAATGGAGAAAAATGCATTCTCTTTATTCTAATTAATTAGCAATTAAATCTGGTGTATTCTTACTGAAATTCAGAATAAGTGTACATAACCAAACTGCCTGCTACTATTTATTGTGTTCTTATGTAAGAGTGCAACCAAAAGAATGGCATCTCGGTGTGAAATCAAAATTATGGTGGTTGTAATTTTGTGGAGCCCTTTTGTAACCCCACCCCTGGTTTACAGTGAAGACAAAGCAATGCAGATATTTTTGAGAGGTTTAACCAACTGGGCAAGTACGTGGACAGGATAGGTTTGGATGGATATCGGCCCAACACAGGCAGGTGGGGCTAGTGTAGTTGGGGAATGTTAGTCAGCATTGTCAAGTTGGGCCAAAAGGCTTACTTGATTCCATGCTGAATGGCTCTATGACTCTATAACTATATCAATTAAATAATTAATAAATCACCAATTTTAATTATAACAAATGATTGCAAATATAAATATTACAATTGGATTATTGTGACGTGTCTTTAATATACCTTGAAGTAGATGGGCTGAATCTTTCATCCTTCTCTGCATCTTTGGTCTGCACTAGTGGATTCTCAATCACAACTACAAGACAATATGAAAATTAAAAATACGTAATGTTGCAAAATATCAGTGTTAATTTTGAACTTATCAATTGATAAATTAATATTCCACCTTTCAGCTAGTGAATTGATGCGAGTTCTGTGTATTTTCTGTCATATCTTATATACCATGATTTCTCAATGTTGTTAAATCTGTTCTTGAAACTGATTTTTTTTAGGTTAAAAGCTCTTGAGTGTAAGATGGGCCCAAAGATGGGCTGACTGTATGAGTTAACAAAAGGGTAAAGTAGCTAATTATGACAGTAATTAAGGAAATCATGAGCTTGAATGAGCCAATGTGCCTGTGGATTACAGAACAATATTGAGTACACTACTTATAAAATGTCTTACAATTATAAAAAATCAATTCAATAAAACATACCACAATCCCCAATTCTGAAGCTGTTAGATAGACTTCTCACATATTCTTCTCTCCCCCAGGAAACTACATTGATGAAGTAAACTGTATCATCTCGAATTGAGAAAGTGGAAGTATATCTTTCTGTTCCAATATCTAAAGAAATTAAACAGAATATACCATTTATACTCTAAGATAAATTTATTCAATATCTACATAGAGGTAGAGGGAGAGGGAGAGAGTCAAGTGTATGATAATACTCATTCATGGCATCAAGCATGGGTCTCAAGATGCACCAAGACAGGCTATTTCAGAAATATTGAATATCCTGAAAATACCTTTGAAATGAAAAGCATGAAACTTCAGTTGGAATTCACTGACAATAAGTCAAAGGAAAAATATATGGCTGTGGTAGTGTGTTTTAGTAGTTATTATTTCAACAGGAGGGAAACAGAAATTAGAAATTGTTTCTCTGATTATCACCAGGGAGTGAGCAAAACTGGACTCCCTTCATGCTGTATTATATCCACTCTCCATTTTCAAACAACTGGCTCGCTACATTTTGAGTCGACCCTGTTATTAGCAACTGCAAATTGCTAACAAATGTAGAAAAGCTGTTGGCTGAAATTGAAATGATCAGACTTTAATGTTTAAAAGACAAATAAATATGTCACTCACTTGAAAGAAATATCTGTTCAATTCTCTTTTCTGTAGATTGAAGTGTTAAGCCTTTCGAATTGTAATCATTAGAACACTGAACGGCACAGCATAGGAACAGGCCCTTCAGCCCACAATGTTTGTGCCAAGCATGATGCCAAGACCAACACTTATCTGCCTACACATAATCCATTAATTGCATATGGATGTGCCTATCCAAGTCTCTAAAATGCCACTACTGTATCTGTCTCCGGCAGCACATTCCTGGCACGCTCTCCATTCCCTGCATATCCAAATGCCACTTGTACTTTATTCATTATTATCACATCATTATTAATGCTTACTTTATTTCTTTAATATCAGTATTATGGCAGACATCTAATAAAGTGCTTAAGTGGAAAAGATTATCAGAGCAGCACATGATTCTGATCTACACATCAGAATTGTGAGCACATGGCTACCAAACTAAACCAGTAAAACATCAAGATGTTAACAAGAATTTAAACAGTATCAATGATTGCTAAGAGGTTGCTCAGTCATCTAAGAAATGAATTGCAGAAAAATAATCATTATTATAATTAATAAGTCTTTCAGTGTCAATCAATTAATCTATTTCCTCTTTAAACCAAATATTCTAATACCAAAAGTGATTTTTGGAAAAAATATAAATAATTTTGAAATCTAAATGCTGCATATACATAAAATATATTGTACCAGTGGGGAAGCTGTTCTAATTAGTCAAAGAAAAACTGTGCATTTATACGAGTGCAAGCATGTTTATGTATGACAACTAACATCTTGGGGTTCACCTCTGAAAAATACTAGCATCGTTCAGTTTAAATTCTAGGCATTAATCATTTTCATGAACTATACGCTCATTAATATCCACTTGAAAGAAAAAGACACAGGTAAAATATCTCAACCATTGGATATCACCTCAAATAATAGTGCCCCTTCCGTTCTTTACTGCAATATCATTCTAGATTATGTGAAGATATATCTTGTTCAGATCCGGTTACATTTGTACTTTTCCATTTTAATCAAAATTACAAGAGGCCAGTAAAAGTCCAGCAAAGCTAAAATCAAGGTCTGAAGAGAACAAAGGTTAACTTAAAAATTGAGCAATATAGTATGGGCTCACTCTCTTGAATAGTATTTCAAAAATGGAGACTGGGTAGATTTTGGTCCAATGTTACCAAGATTTTGGTAACTTTTCTGAAGTTACCAATAATTTGAATCTAAAGTTATAGGATCATTAAACAAAAGCATGATTTAAATGTAAATAATTCCAAACACAAATGAGACCACCGATGTACCATCTAGCGTAGCTCTTTTCGAGCTTTTTCTGCCCCACTACAATGTCTGAAGCCTGTCCATATCCTTCAGAAATGCTGCCTGACCTGTTGAGCATTGTGTGTTCTCCCCATCTAGCATGTCATTTGTCAATAGACATTCCAATTAAATGCCCCACAAAAGTTCATAGATATCTATCTATTTAGACAGCCTGCAAATTTTAAGGCCAGAGCTAACATTCATTTTGGGTTATTAGTTTACAAAAACATCACATGTTATTTACAGAAAGATAAGGAAACTAACACATTAATACTGTGTCAGTATTTTTTAACTTTTACTCACAGGATGTCGTATTAGGCTCTTAAACAGTTATTTGTTTTTGCAGAATTATCTATGACACTTGTACACATAAGACTGAATCATATTTAATCGATGACCGATTTCAGAAGAACACAAATAGTAACTGGAATACTCAACTCTTTCGGTCAGGAAATCCTTTTGGATCAATTTTTCCAATCACCACTCCAGCTACACTCTGAAATGCACAAAACAACAGAATGAATGCACAATCTGATACTAACATCAATTAAGTAAGGATAAGAGAGTTTAAATAACTATAAGAAATAGTGGTGCATTGCATTACAGGAATATTACATTTATTGGCACCAACATATAGTTTGAAGTCTGCATATAATTTGTATGCTAGGTCAAAGGCATTTTGTCTGGATGACTGGCCAGACCACTAGTTTAAGATATCTTGCTCTTTTTACTGAATGGACTTAGGTGACAGAGTGGTGGCACTGTGCGCAGCGGTAGATCTGCTGCCTTACAGCGGCAGACACCCAGTTTCGATCCTGACTATGGGTGCTGTCTGTACGGGATTTGGACGTTCCCCCTGTGACAGCGTGGGTTTTCTCCAGGTGCTCCGGTTTCCTCCTACACTCCAAAGACGTACAGGTTTGTAGGTTAATTGGCTTGGTATTGTCCTTAGTGCTCGTGTCCTGGATGATCGTTGGTCGGCGCAGACTTGGCGGGCTGAACGACCTGTTTCCGCACTGCATCTTGCTGTGTCTCTAAAGTCTAAACAGTTACAATGCCTTTTACAGCTTCCTCCTCCATCCATTACCGCTGCTTCTACAATTCACCCACTTCCAGAGCAAGATTTAACATGGATGAAATTTAGATCAATCTATAAAAATCTTAAATTGAAATTCTTTTGCTTAATAAGAAAACAAATAATTTCAAGCAAATATTAAATATCTGGCTTAATCTGAAACAAAGTAGTCTTTTGGAATTGTATAAAACTGCTCTATAATTAGTACCTACAGGGCGTGCTGAATTTGGATGAAGATCGGAGATGGGAACCAAGTTCTGGGCAAAGGAACCAAAAGCCATTGTCTTCTTTGTCTAAAATTTAAAGAAAGCTCTGATATTATATATGTTAAATTCAACTAGTTATTTCCTTTCCATGCATTTTCTCTCAAGACTGTGTTTTAAACTTCCTTCCACTGATTCTGACTGATCTGCTGAGTTCCTCCAGCAATTTGATTTTTGCTAAAGAAAAAGATTTGTTTCCCCCTCATTGGAACCAACAAATAAAACTACTGCATAAAGTCAAGTTCCATGTGATTCCATCAAATGGCTCTGGGCAGCATTCTGAAGCTTGGCTGTCCATACTATGTGTAATGGCAGTTTCTATACCATCTCAAAATCCCACTTCGATAGCCATTACTTCTCGGGGATGAAATGTAGTTATAGCTTACGCACACATCGCACCCTGATATGACAAAAAGAATCTTCCAAACTTCTTTTCTTCATTAATTGGTTTTATTATAGAGTAATTCATCAGTTTCCGTACTTTATCAACTGTTTCTTCTTCAAACAATATCTAGAATTCTTGCAGTTATTACCGTATGGTTCTTACAAATATAGCTATGGTACGAGCGCGTGTGTGGTAAAGAACTGTGTGCTCACCATCCTCCAAGTCTAAACTGACCCACAACCTCTGTCGACACACTAGCCTCCTCCCATCTAGACACTCCCAATTACGCATTAAGTCACACCCACAAGCAGGCAAAAAAGACATAAACTAGAAATATTAAAACATAGCCATAACACAATGACAATAACTGAATTAAGTATAAATGGCTCCTACATTAAGAACTTTTCTTCTTTTCTCCAGAGATGCTACCTGACCCGCTGCGTTAATCCAGCATTTTGTGTCTATCTAAGAGCTTCGAGAGTGCCTTTGGAGAGTTTGCGTGAAAGTGGCAACCCACCAATCTATGAGATTGATAAATAGGACACGGAACTGTGAAGACAAGTACCATTTGTTCCATTTGTGTACTCCTGGATTTTCCATTATTCTAAATGATAAATAATGATGCGCAATAAATAATGATTCTAAATAATGATGTGCAAATAGGTTGTTATTTAGGGGAGATATTTTTGCACATTTTAAATGACACTGGTATAACAGTTGTTGGCATTGCTGCTTGCCTGACGATGCCTAACCTGAAGGTTAGTAATGTTAAACTCTTTATGTCACCAAGTTCACAGAGTGATGCGACTATCACTATATTGTCACAAAAAGTTGGAGTAACAGCGGGACAGGCAGCAGCTCTGGAGAGAAGGAATGGGTGATGTTTCGGGTCGAGACCGTTCTTCAGACCCAAAACGTCACCCATTCCTTCTCTTCAGAGATGCTGCCTATCCCGCTGAGTTACTCCAGCCTTTTGTGTCTATCTGCAGTTTAAAGCAGCATCTGCAGTTTCTTCCTACACATTCCGATCACTATAAAGTAACCGATTCCACTCCTATAAAAAACAATTCCCCGCAGCAGAAGAGTGCAAGGGTGAAATAATCTGACTGATGTCATGGCTGTCACATTATTTTTCCAATAATTGAGTATAAGCTTCAGTGTGAAGTTGATTTTTATCTTGGGATTCTTCCTCCCTGTCTAGTCTCCTCTTAGAATACTTGTCATGGCAACCTGTGAGGGAGGGACTGTGATAAGAAGCTGAGAGGTATGAAAAAGGTCAGAGGGTGGAATGAAACATCTACTCTGAGTTGCCCACTGTCTGGAATTCTCCTTTTGTGGATAAGATTGAAAAGAACAAAAAAAGGTGGAGGTTCATTGGTTAAAAGTAATTGATTACACCCAGTTGTTATAAGGTGATTAAAATGCTGCGCTATACTGCCGAGATTTCTTCCTCCATTCAGCTCTTCCCCTATTTACACCTTAAAATGAATAGTGGCTTAGAAAAGAGAGCCTAACTTACAGGTCATTGTTGAATGACTATGGAGTCCATATTTAAAAAAATATATTCACCGTGGTGCAGAGCTGGTGGAGCGGCTGCCTCACAGCATCAGAAACCCGGGTTTGAGCCTGACCTCTAGTACTGTCTGAGTGGAGTTCACACGTTCTCCCTGTGACAGCATGGGTTTCTTCTTGGTGCTCCTTTCCTCTCACATCTTACTAACCTGTGGATTTGTAGGTTAATTGGCCTCTGTAAATTGTGTAGGAAGTGGATGCGAAAGTGGGACAATAGAACTAGTGTCAACAGGTAATCAATTGTCAGTGTGGACTTGGTGGACCAAAGGGCCTATTGCATTTTTATATCTCTAAACTAAACTTAACCAAACTAAAGCAATGTGGGCTATGCATGCCGAGCTAGCATTTAATTATTCAACTCTGGTTGCTCTTGAGAAGGTTGTGGGAGCTGCAGTCTTGAACCGTTGCAGTCCTTGAAATGTGGCCACAGTGCAATTCCAACAATACTGTTTGGTTCAAGCAGTAGAGATCATGGATCTGCATACAATACAATACAATACAATATATCTTTATTGTCATTGTACCCAGGGGTACAACGAGATTGGGAATGCGCCTCCCATACGATGCACTAATTTAGGTAATTTAGACAGCAGCAACCCAACGAAACGAACAGTTGTAACAGTTTTGGACAGGGTAAAGTGCAAGTTGATCTATGCGTTGTGGCCATCCGGCTCAGCAGGACCGGTTCATAGCAGCTATGGCCCTGGGGATGAAGCTGTTCCTGAGTCTGGAGGTGCGGGCATAGAAGGCCTTGTATCGTCTGCCCGATGGAAGGAGTTCGAACAGACTGTTGCAGGGGTGTGAAGAGTCTTTGTGGATGCTGGTGGCTTTTCTGAGGCATCGTGTGTTGTAGATGCCCTCCAAGTCTGGTAGCTGTGTTCCGATGGCCCTCTGAGCTCTATGGACTACCCGCTGTAGAGCTTTCCTTTCTGCCTCCGTGCAGCTGAGGTACCACACAGGGATTCCATGCGTTAGGATGCTCTCTATGGTGCAGCGGTAGAAGGTCTTCAGCAGCTGTTGGGGTAGACCAGACTTTTTCAGTGTTCTTAAGTAGAACAGTCTTTGTTGTGCCTTCTTGACCAGCGCAGCAGTGTTATTGGACCATGTTAGGTCCTCCGAAATGTGAGTGCCCAGAAACTTGAAGCTGGACACTCTCTCCACACTGACCCCATTGATAGAGATCGGGGCATATTCCCCGTTATGTGACCTACGGAAGTTGATGATCAGCTCCTTGGTCTTGGTGGTATTTAGGGACAGGTTGTTATCCGAGCACCAGTCCGCCAGGTTCTGCACCTCCGCTCTATAGTTTGTTTCATCCCCGTTGGTGATCAGCCCGATCACCGTTGTGTCATCTGCAAACTTGACAATGGTGTTGGTGTCGAATGCAGGAACACAGTCGTGTGTGAAGAGGGAGTAGAGCATGGGGCTCAGAACACAGCCCTGTGGTGTGCCAGTACTCAGGGTGATAGTGGAGGACAGGTGCGGGCCCATTCTCACTGCCTGCGGTCGTTCCAGCAGGAAGTCCAGGATCCAGTCACATAATGACGAGCTAAGGCCTAGCTGGTGGAGTTTGGTGATGAGCTTGGTGGGGATGACCGTGTTGAAGGCGGAGCTATAGTCTATGAATAGCATCCTCACGTACGTGCCCTGTCTCTCTAGGTGAGTCAGGACAGTGTGAAGAGCCAGAGAGATGGCGTCCTCTGTAGATCTATTTGCCCTGTATGCAAATTGATGTGGGTCCAGTGAGTCAGGGATGCTGGATTTGATGTGTGAGAGGACTAGCCTCTCAAAGCACTTCATGACAATCGGCGTTAGGGCAACCGGGCGGTAGTCGTTCAGGTTGGAGATCTTTGCTTTTTTCGGCACCGGAACTATGATAGCCGACTTCAGGCACTTGGGGACCGTAGCCAGAGATAATGACAGGTTAAAGATCTTGGTGAATACCTCAGCCAGCTGTTCAGCACAGTCCTTCAGTACCCTTCCTTGAACACCATCCGGTCCTGCAGCCTTGCGTGGGTTGACCCTTTGCAGAGCGCGTTGTACCTCCTGTGTGCTCAGTTGCAAGACCTGTCCCACCGCCTCGGCTGGGGTTCTTTCACTCAAGGTGGTTTTGCCAGTTTCAAAGCGGGCAAAGAAGGTGTTAAGCTCGTTGGTCAATGCCATATCGCTGTGGGGGCAGGCAGGGCTGCTCTTGTAGCCAGTGATGTCCCTGACACCCTGCCACATGCTTCTGGTGTCCGTGGTGTTGAAGTGGTCTTCCACCCGTTGCCTATGGGTGTCTTTGGCCCTTTTAATACCTTTGCTTAGGTGTGATCTGGCAACACTGTATGCTGAAGTGTCACCAGATTTAAAGGCATTGTTGCGTGCCCTCAGCAGGTTCTGTACCTCCTTGTTCATCCAGGGTTTCCGGTTTGGGAACATCTTTATCACCTTGTCCTCCGTGACATTTTCCACACAGCAGTTGATGTAGGAGAGCATGGTGCTGACTATGGAGTTTTTGTGAGTTGCTGCAGTGCATCCCACTGTTGGTACAAACTTTGCTACTATGCATCAGAGGTGGAATGGGTGAATGGGTGTGGATAGGATGCAATTCAAGCAGGCTGATATGTCCTGTATGGAATGGAGATATGGGGGAATGGAGATATGGGGGAATGGGGATATTGCATTTGCTGCCTGGCAGGATAACCACAAGTTGAGGCACAACGAACTGCAGATGCTGAAATATTGAACGAGACACAAAGCGCTGGGGGAACTGAGCAGGTCAGGCTGAGTCTGGAGAAAAAAGGGTGGGTGACTGTTGGGGTCGGGACTTCGTCAGACTCGACCTGACACGTCACCCATCCTTTTTTTCCACAGATGCTGCCTGACTAGCTGAGTTACTCCAGCACGATGTGTCTCTCGTATCTGCAGATCTGGAGATGAGGAAAAACTTTTTCAGTCAAAGAGTTGTGAATCTGTGGAATTCTCTGCCTCAGAAGGCAGTGGAGGCCAATTCTCTGAATGCATTCAAGCGAGAGCTAGATAGAGCTCTTAAGGATAGCGGAGTCAGGGGTTATGGGGAGAAGGCAGGAACGGGGTACAGATTGAGAATGATCAGCCATGATCACATTGAATGGCGGTGCTGGCTCGAAGGGCCGAATGGCCTACTCCTGCGCCTATTGTTTATTGTCTATTGTCTATCTTAGGATAGACACAAAAAGCAGGACAGGCAGCGTCTCTGAAGAGAAGGAATGGATGACGTTTTGGGTCGAAATCCTTGTCCATTCCTTCTCTCCAGAGATGCTGCCTGTCCCGCTGAGTTACTCCAGCATTTTGTCAACTTCGATTTAAACCAGCATCTGCAGTTCTTTCCTCTGCAGATCTTTGTTTCTACAACACATGTTGTCTGCTCCACTGCAAAATCGCCAGAAGGTATGGCTGCTTTGACGAAGAAGTCATCCTTTTTTCTCCAGAGTCATGGTGACTGACCCGCTGAGTTACTCCAGCGCTTTGCATCTACCTTGAGTTACCCAGTCGCTTTGTGTACAAACACACAAGTTGTTAGGCATATGGGGATGAGTTGCTGCTGCTGTTCTTTCCTCCACAAAGTGAGGAGGGAGGAGATCATCAACGGACCTTGAGCGTCGGCAGCGAGCACCCGCTTCGCCTCCGCCGGGTGGAGACGTCAACGCGCGGGGCCGCGTGAAGCCGCTCTCGTGAACGCGCGCGGGACCGACGGCCAGCTCCCCCTCCCCTCAGCGCCCGCCAAATCTAACCAAAGATACTAGAGGAACAAGATGGACCACTCCGTCGAAATCGCCTATACTGAAGTGCAGCGCGCAAAGGAGCGTAACGTCCGCCATTTTAGTAGGCAAAACCCGCCGTCCGCTACTATGCCTCTCGCAGTGTTTTGGGGAAAACAGTACGTGTGATACCATTAAAATGTAAAATATATCTCATCTATCAATTCACAGATTTTTGTTATTTTTCTTTTTAAATGTCTCTGCACGTTTCTGCCTACTAAAATGGCGCCATTGACATACTACGGTTTTTAAGGTCGAGTGGTCCATCTTGCTCCTCTAGAATCTTTCATTCTAAGCACCCGCCGCTTCGACGGTGAGCGACGCCCTTCAATCTTTACCCGGCACCTCAGGGAGCTTTAATTTCTACCGGGCAAGGAGGTACATATGGTTTATTTTGTGTTGTGTGGGTGTTACCTGTTGACTGCTCGGTGGGTTATTCTGTGTTGTGTGGGGTTACCTGTGACTGCTCTGACTGTGGGTCTGTCAGAGACGCGGCGGTAATGGCGGCCGCTGCTTCGCCGGCCCGTTGCTATGGGGTGACGTCAGCGCCCTGGAGCACGTGGCCGAGGGGTTTGTTGTCAAAACACCACAAAATAATACAAAATACTGTGATATGGAGAGCATTCTGGTCAGATGCATCTCAGCCTGGCGTGGCAACTACTCTCCCCTTCACTGTCTGAACCTGCCAGAGTGGTGAACACAACCCAGTCCATCACAGGCTCATAAGGTCGGAAGTAGATGGGAGCAGAGATAGGCCATTCTATTCCACCATTCAATCATGGCTGATCTATCTTTCCCTCCTAACCCCATTCTACTGCTTTCTCCCCATAACCCCTGATGTAAGATGTGCATTGTATTTGTAATAAAACGCTTATATAGAAGTTAAACGATTTGTGGAAATCTATACTTCTTACATGGTGTAAGAAATGTAGATTTCCACAAATCGTTTAACTTCTATATAAGCATTTTATTACAAATACAATGCAGAGGGCAAGTGAGAAAACCTCTGCATGGCACACATCATGGTTACCAAGTGAAACGAATTTAATCAGCAGCATAATACAGATAACACTACAAAACCCAGGCATGGACCATAGATCAGGTCAGCAATACGAAAGTCAGGCATGGATCAATAGACAATAGACAATAGGTGCAGGAGGAGGCCATTCGGCCCTTCGAGCCAGCACCACCATTCAATGTGATCATGGCTGATCATTCTCAATCAGTACCCCGTTCTTGCCTTCTCCCCATACCACCTGACCCCGCTATCCTTAAAGAGCTCTATCTAGCTCTCACTTGAATGCATTCAGAGAATTGGCCTCCACTGCCTTCTGAGGCAGAGAATTCCACAGATTCACAACTCTCTGGCTGAAGAAATTTCTTCTCATCTCCTTCCTAAATGAATGTCCTTTAATTCTGAGGCTATGACCTCTAGTCCTAGACTCTCCCACTAGTGGAAACATCCTCTCCACATCCACTCGATCCAAGCCTTTCATTATTCGGTACTTTCAATGAGGTTCCCCCTCATTTGATAATTGTTTAGAGAGGTGGGCAGAATAAAGCAATATAAAAGCTATATTATAAGAGCAGTTGGAAGGTGAAAACACAAGCAAAGGTATTAACAGTTGCAAAATGCAGAGCTGTAGGAAACACTCAACAAGTCAAATTGCTTATGGAGAGACAATAATTGACCCAATGTTATAGAAGAATGATTAATCAAAGGGGCAACTTTTTCGTAAAGAGGGTAATATATATAATGAGTTGTCAGTGGTAGTATTGAGGCAATATAGACACAAAATGCTGGAGTAAGTCAGCAGGACAGGCAGCATCTCTGGAGAGAGTGAATAGGTTACTTTTGGGGTCGAGACCCTTCTTAAGACTGCATTTCTTGCATCTGCAGTTATTTCCTACATGTAGTGTTGAGAGGTGAAATCTATATACTAAAACTCTTGTTTGTTTGTTCCTGAACTACAGCCAAAATGGTACACGATAGGGTGACAATTTTAGGCCCACCTTATTCATCGTTGTCTCTTTGGTGCTAATGGAAGAAGTTTCATTGAAATCGGTGTTATATTTTTAAAGTTATTCACATTTTAAAGTTTAAATCTATCTCCGAGGGAGGGGGGAGGGAGAGGGGTGGAGGGAGGATAAGGGGGGTTGAAGGGGATAGAGTGGGGAGGGGGGATGGGGAGGGTGGAGGGGGGGTGGAGGGGAGGGGGGAGGGGGGAGGGGAAGGAGGAGGGGAGGGGAGAGGAGAGGAGAGGGGGGACGTGAGGAGGTGAGGAAAGGGTGCTCCACCAATGCAGGAGAGGTTTGGGCCCAATGGATCTACTTGGTCTAACATTTAAAAGGCATTTGGACTGATGTGTCGATAGGAAAGATTTAAAATGATTGATTTTGAACACGGCTAAATAAGAGAATGGGCATATATTGGGGCAGCGTAGATGAGTTGCGTTTTGGTCCTGTTTCTGTGCTTAGGAGTGTATGACTTTGTAACAGCAGAACTGGACAGTCCTGATAAATGCAGAGAAAGTAACATCCTGAACTTGTAGATTTCAATATTGATTCCACATGGCTGCAATGTGCCCAGAATATGAGGACTTTGTGGAGCACTTGCTTTCAGTCCCCAGAGAGGACAGACTACATTACAACCTTCCAGACTCTGCAACAAATTCTGCAACTTCAGACAACTCACTTTCTCAGTTTCTCTCAGTATTAGCCACTTCTGTTGTACATCATACAATTTCCTTTGCAATGTGCAATCTTCAACAAACGTTTACCACTTGCAATATCTTCCTCTTCCCTCTCCTGTCAGCATTCTGAAGAGATTGTTCCCTTTGTGATGCCTGGTCCGTTGTTCTATCACCACCAACGATTGCATTTCCCATAGGACTTTCCGATGGAAGAGATGCAGCACCAACCTTTTCACTTCCCACTCAAACAACCCACCCAGGAGAAGCAATGATTCACTGGTATTTCCTCCAATTTTGTACATTGCATTTGGTGCTCGTGATATGGTATCAAAGTACGTTGGTGAAATCAATCGTAGATTGGATGACGACTTTGTGGAGCACTTGCTTTCAGTCCCCAGAGAGGACAGACTACATTACAACCTTCCAGACTCTGCAACAAATTCTGCAACTTCAGACAACTCACTTTCTCAGTTTCTCTCAGTATTAGCCACTTCTGTTGTACATCATACGTTTGTCAGTTTCAATCAGTCTTTCCAGGATTTGAACAGTGCTGATCTTGGGAAATGTTGCTTGATTTACTGAGCTTTTCACTGTACCTTGGTGCACGTGACAATAAACTAAATTGAAACTGACATTTTGCCAATCATACACTGCCTTTCTTTTTTTTTTTGCTTTATACTTTTCCAATCTGTTTACATATCTTATCTAATAGAGGCCAATCCTTTGTTTATTGGTTGAATCGTAACAAATAATATACAATTGATTTGTTTATTGCCACGGTGTCATTTAATTCCCAAGAAAATGAGTATGGGACTATTCTATTACAGTAGAGCAAAGAGCCATGGTCTATCCTTCTTCATTGCATCAAGGGTTCAAATCAATAATAATTAAACCATAACAAAATGAACAGATTTTTTTTTATACTACTCGGGTGAAGGTTATAGCTCTGAGATTATTGGTGTGGCAAATGTTTATATTGACTGATATTTTGTTTCAAGTAACTTCGTGTTACAAGATCTTTCATTACAGCAGTTATTGCAATGAAAATTAATATCCCCATTGGTTTTATATCTGTTATGTCAAATGTATTATCTGACTCGTATGACTTATATAACACATAAATGATTTTTAGCAGAATTTTCAGTTCGTAGTTGACAATGATTAGTGTTTATGAGGTTCACAGCTGACAAATTCAGATTGGCATTAAAGAATTTCCTTGCAAGTAATTGAGACTGGAAGACATTAAAATGGCATTGTCTCCATAAATTACAAAAGCAAATCATAAAGAATGTTAACATGTATGACATATTTATGATTTGCCATATCTTTTATTGCTAATAATTTACTAAGTTTGAGTCAGATATTTAACAGAACTATAACTTTACTTTTCTTCTGGCCTACTGTTCTTTATTTAATGGTGATTCAAAATATTTATTAACAATTCCATCTGTACTTTCCTTTCAAGTACAAGCTACCTACTGCATAGTTCCATGAATGTTGATTCAAAATACCGATTAACAATTCCAATAGTCCTTTGCTGTGAAGTACACGTTGTGTCTGCTATCTCACTCCCTAATAAACTATCCTTTTCCTTTGTTAGTACTTTGCAAAATCCCAAGATATATTCAAAATATTGGAACCTTGTGTTTTCTTTTTGTTTCCCTATACTCTTGATTTTTGTTTAGATGAGAATTACATTTTAAAAAGGGCTATGACTTATGCCTCTTTAATCTTAATATATTAATTTATTGTGGTACCCTCTTCTAACCAGTGGCAAAGTATTTCACCTAAATTTTTCTGTTTGGTATTAATACATATCTTATTTTTCTTCATTATTTATGTTCTACCATTTTTCCAATTAGTTATCTCTGATCTCTTTCATATAATTGATATTAAGGAACACTCTGCACTCAGGTGGTACAGCAGTAGAGTTGCTGCCCTACATCAAAAGGTTTGATCCTGACCTCGGGTGCTGTTTATACAGATTTTGTAAGTTCTCCCTGTGACCGCGTGGGTTTTCTCTGGGTGCTCCAGTTTCCCCGCACATCCCAAAGACTTACAGGTTTGTAAGTTAAATGGCATCTGTAAATTGTCCCTAGTATGTAGGACATACTGGTGCATGGGTGAGCGCTGGTCGGTGCGGATTCGGCGGGCCAAGGGACCTGCTTCCATACTGTATCTCTAAACTAAACACCATAACCAACTATCTGCCAATATTCATCACCTGAGACTTGAACATGGACAATGATCACTCTGATTAACTATTGCATTTTACACAAACAAGCAATTAATGTAGAAATAAGGAACTGCAGATGCTGGTTAACACAAAAGGACACAAAGTGCTGGGGTAACTCAGTGGATCAGACAGCATCTCTGAAGAACGTGGATAGGTGACATTTTGGATCAGGACCCTTCTTCAGACTGATTGTAAGGTGGGGGAGGGGGAAAAGAGTAAGAAGAGAGGAGAGGCAAGATAAAGCATAGCAGGTAATAGGTGGACACAGGTGAGGGGGGTTTTGATAGGCAGATGGTTGGAACAAACGCCAGAGTAATTGCAGTTAAAAATTGCTTTAAAATGGTTTAGAAATCACCAGGAGAAAGAATTCTATGAAACAAATTTGTACTTGAAAATTACGGTTTGCTGGTAAATGCTTGTATTTGTACATTAATGTTCCTTAAAAATAAAAATAAAAAATACTTTAAAAAAGTATAATTCTACAGCTTTAAGTTCTTTCATTTTTCACAAAGATTATTATTACAGTATGGACTATGTATTAAAGGAGGTCTATCTTTCAATGGCTTAGCTGTTATCACCCCAGTAGGATCATATTGTGCTCCATAGGTTATTGAGGACTTACTGATAGACATCAGACAATGGCAATCATTCTCTCTAATTGAACATTTAGACTGAAACTGCAGTAGTGATTGAAGATATTCACTGTTTGTTAGGTGTTATCTGACCTGTTTGTGAGGTGAGGGGAATTGATGAATACCCTCAACGTTTGATGACAAATACCAAGGTGTTGATTTCATGAAACAGTTGCAATATGTACAGTTCGATATTTGATCTTACGATCTCTTAAACCCCGGTCAACTATTGTTAATTCAATACTCTTGTTTAGAATCCATTCATATGGGAACAAATTTATTGAAATTTTTTTGAAAGGAGAGAAAGCGCAAAGAAAGTAATTCTTGGCCCAGATGGTTCTTTTTAGTTCTAATGATAAAACTAATAAAAAGGTTAAAACAAATGAAGCGACAAGTGACACTAAATACACTTTAAAGGGCATATGGGTGCTGGAGTTTTTACAACCAATGTAACGTTAAGTTAACTCTGAAAGTTTTAGCACTGAATCTAATTTTGCTTATTTGGTAATGTACTAATTGTTCTTGAATTTCGGTCTCATTTTCACTTTTACTTCCAGGTGAGATGGAGATCCATCTTGGTTATGTATCTAGGATGTGGGAAAGACGTTTCCAGTAATGGGGGAGTCTAGGAACAGAGGGCACGGCCCCAGAAAAAAAGGATGTGCCTTCAAAATGGAGATGAGGAGGAATTCCTTTATATAAGGGGGCTCGTGAATCTGTGAAATTCATTGCCGCAGAGTACGTCATTGGGTATTTTTAAGACAGAGATTGATAGTTTCTTGTAGGGCATCAAACATTACGGAGAGAAGGCAGGAGAAAGGGGAAAATAGATTGGCCATGATTGAATGATGGAGTTGACTCGATGTGCGGAATGCCCTAATTCTGCTCCTATGCCTTATGGTCTTGTGTCTTTGGGGCAGACCAAATAAGCTATTTGTTCAACATTTTCTCCAGTTTCCTATGATACTACTTTTGTCTTTACAGTCAGTGTATATCAAAGTAAAACAATCCAACTAAAGTTTTTTAAATGAAAAATGATATTATATTTAACTTCATGTCTTTTTCAACCTCTCAGTGAAAGTAAAATTTCTTTTGGCTTGTGATTTCTGACAGTGTAAATCACAAACCAAGATGAAAACAAGATGAGTCTGGACTAAATTACATGATAGTTGGTTCCAAAATGCTTGTGACAGATAATTACTACTTTGAAAAAATGGGAATAGTCATGCTTTGTAAAAAATATACAATAAGATTGAAGTAGTTTTTGATTATTTCACTAATGACATTTAATAGTAAATACCTAGTTCATACATTATAATTTCACTATATTTATGATCGGTATTTTTATGGTTGTCTAATGAATATGGTGGCACTGCGGTTGAGTTGCTGCTTTACAGTGGTAGAGACCTGGGTTCGATCCTGACTAAGGGTGTGGAGTTAATACGTTTTCCCTGTGATCACGTGGGTTTTCCCCGGGTGCACCGGTTTCCTCCCACACTCCAAAAGCGCTCAGGTTTGTCGGTTAATTGGCTTCAGTAAAAATTGAAAATTGTCCCTAGTGTGTAGGTTAGTGCAAGTGTACGGGGATCACAAGTTGGCGCAGACTTTGTGGGCCGAAGGGCCTGTGTCTGCGCTGTACCTTTAAACTAAACTAAACGAATAAAATAATATGGCCATGAGGAAATTGAAGCTGCCTTTGATAAATGAATGGCTGTTTTCCAAATGCAAACTCAGTATTTCTTCTATGTAATATTCTCTCTACGAATTCTGAGGCCAACGTCATCAATTTATCTTAAACTGTGCTCCCAGGATGATAATGAGCTCCTGCTGGTAGACAGCTGTCTGTGTCATCGGTTTAACCCAGGTTTCATCACACATCAGACTTCAAAGCCTTCATGGTATGTGCTTAGTTCAGGTCTGCTAGGCAATGACCTAAAAAAAAAAAATCTAAAATGTTATTTTAACTCTCAGTTTGAAATAATAATGATATGAACCCAGGGAGTGGACTCTAGGTAACCCCATCAAGTACATTTTTAAGGCAGAGATAGATAGATTCTTGATTAGTACGGGTGTCATGGGTTATGGGGAGAAGGCAGGAGAATGGGGTTAGGAGGGAGAGGTATCATATCATATCATATATATACAGCGCGGAAACAGGCCTTTTCGGCCCACCAAGTCCACGCCGCCCAGCGATCCCCGCACATTAACACTATCCTACACCCACTAGGGACAATTTTTTACATTTACCCAGTCAATTAACCTACATACCTGTACGTCTTTGGAGTGTGGGAGGAAACCGAAGATCTCGGAGAAAACCCACGCAGGTCACGGGGAGAACGTACAAACTCCTTACAGTGCAGCACCCGTAGTCAGGATCGAACCTGAGTCTCCGGCGCTGCATTCGCTGTAAAGCAGCAACTCTACCGCTGCGCTACCGTGCCGCCCGTGTAGACCAGCCTATGTCTTCCAGTTATTAATTTTCCTACCCTGGGTAAAAGATTGTGACCATGCATCTTATCTATACCCATCATGATTTTAAAAACCTCAATAAGCTCACCATTTAAGTTCCTACGTTCCAGGGAAAAAAGTTCCTGCCCATTCAGTCTCTCCATATAACTCAAGACTACCTGTCCCAGTAACATCCTTATGACATTTTTGTCTGCATCCATTCCTGCTTAATTATATTTTTCCTGTATCTATGTGATAAGAACTGTATACAATACTCCAAGTGTGGTCTCACCAATGAATTGTACTGTTGGACTGTTAATGTGTAGGAAGGAACTACAACTGCTGGTTTACACCGAAGATTGACACAAAATGCTGAAGTAACTCAGCGGGACAGACAGCATCTTTGGATAGAAGTAATGGGTCGAGACCCTTTTTCAGAAGAAGTATCTCGATCCAAAACGTCCCCCATTCCTTCTATCCAGAGATGCTGCCTGTCCCGCTGAGTTACTCCAGCACTTCGTGTCTAAACAGAATTAAGTTTAGTTTAGAGAAACAGCCAGAAACAGGCCCTTCATCCCACCAAGTCCTCGCCAACCACGATCACTCGTACACTAGTTTTATCCGACACACTAGGGACATTTTACAGAAGCCAATTAACCTACAAACCTGCACGTCTTTGGAATGCGGAAGGAAAGGTGAGCACCTGGAGGAAACCCAAGCGGTCACAGGGAGAATGTACACACTCCATACAGTCAGCATCTGTGATCAGGATTGAACCCGGGTCTCTGGCACTAAGGTAGCAACTCTACCGCTGTGTCATTGTGCTGCCCAGAATCTCAAGAAGGGTTCCGACCCGAAACATCACTATGTTGAAAGACTGGAACGACTAGGCTTGTATACACTGGAATTTAGAAGGATGAGATGGGACCTTATTGAAACATATAAGGTTATTAAGGGGTTGGACACGTTAGAGGCAGGAAACAATTTCCCAATGTTGAAGGAATCCAGAACCAGGGGCCACAGTTTAAGAATAAGGGGTAGGCCATTTAGAACAGAGATGAGGAAAAACAGGGGGTATGGGGAGAAGGCAGGAACGGGGTACTGATTGAGAATGATCAGCCATGATCACATTGAATGGTGGTGCTGGCTTGAAGGACCGAATGGCCTACTCCTGCACCTATTGTCTATTGTCTATCACCTATCCATGTTCTCCAGAGATGCTGTCTAATCCGCTGAATTACTCCAGGACTTTGTTTTTCTTTTGATCCTTCAACTATAACCTAAATTCCCAATCTTAGTTTGTGTAATCTTTCCTTGGAGTCTAGATCTCATTTTGGTAAATCTAGATTGCACTATTAACAAGACTATTCTAGTTTTCCTATGATGTAACATCCACAACAACTTATTCTCACTCCATTATTCTAATTCTGTAAATGGAAGAGTAGCTTTTTATGTAGCTCATGAACACTAGATGTCACTGCAACTTGTATTTAAAATGAATCCTTCTAAACACATCTTGAAAACACAAGAACAAAGATTTTCATTTTAATTTGGGTACAATATAGTAAAATAACCAACTTTTTATGTAGCATGCTAACTTAATACTCCTCTGATTATTATTTTTGTGAGCTGCATTATCACTTATGGAGCATTTTTCAGTGAATTGAAAATACCTGAAAATTCATATCAGCATATTTATTTCACCTTAATGTTGATGTGATGACCATGATGATAATTACAATGGAACACAATGATTTATATTAATTGTACATGCACAATGAACCTAATGTGTACATTAGTTTAGTGAAATGGAATCAATGAAACGTTAAATGATGCTCTTTACATTTAAGTTCTTTCTTTTAAATATTTATTTATTTGCCTTGTAGAAGTTGTTAAGAATTAAGTTAGAGACGGTAGAGTTGCTGCCCTACAGCACCAGAGACTCAGGTTGGATCCTGACTGCGGGTGCTGTCTGTATGGAGTTTGTACGTCCCCCCCCCGTCCCCGTCCCCCCCTGTCCCCGTGGCCATGTGGGTTTTCTTCGAGTGCTCCGGTTTCCCTCCAATTCCCAAGATGTAAAGGTTTATAGGATAATTGGCTTTTATAAATTGTCCCTTGTATGTAGTATATATAGAATTAGTGTACGCATGATCAGTGGTCATCATGGACTCGGTTGGCCGAAGGGCCTGTTTCCACGCTGTATCTCCTTTAATTTATCAAACCAGATATCAGTTAAGTTGTAATTAAAATGATTATTTTTTACACAGAATGAAATTATGAAGATAAGTCTTGATTAAAACAGCTACAATAGTAAGATAGACGAGAAAACTCCAGAAGATTAAGCCTACAGGTATGGTTACTGATGGTTTCTGATAAATATATCTTTGTAGTTGTACTCAGTAGTAGCACTCCTATCACTGACACAGATGGTTGTGAGTTCATAACCCACTCCAAAGGGTGGCACAGTGGCACTGTGTTAGAGTTGCTGCCTTACAGCGCCAGAGACCCGGTTCGATCCTGATCACGGGTGCTTGGCTGTACGGAGTTTGTACGTGACCTGCGTGGGTTTACTTAGGGATCTCTGGTTTCCTCCCACACTCCAAAAATGCACAGGTTTGTAGGTTAATTAGCTTAGTGTAATTGTAAATTGTCCCTAGTGTGTTGGATGGCGTTAGTGTGTGGGGGATCTGTGGATGGCGTGGATTCGATGTGCCGAAGGGGCTGTTTTTCTGCTGCATCTCTAAACTAAACTACACTAAACTAAACTATCCAAAGGTTTAACATATACTCAAATTATCAAGGATGTGCTACCCTGTTTTAGGTAGGGTGTTTCAGTCAGTTAAGACTTGCCTTCCCTCTAACACATATCCAGAGATTCTGTTGTGATTTGACTCCAAACGGGGAAAAATTGTGGAAAAGGTCCTTGAAGTGGCTTCCAGAAATCTTTTTACATTCTGCTAGTCAGGACATTTAAAGCTCCAAAATATTGCCAGACGTCAAGTACTACAATGAACAACCAATTTAAATAGGCATTCACATCCTAAAAAGGGCATGATTTCAATATTTATAATAATCTGCACTCATTTTCAATGCACACGAGGGAACTTGTAGATCAGGAGCACCCTCTGCCCTTTTAATTGTTCACCATCCTGCCCATTTCACTGGATAAACAATTTGCAATTATCTTCTCAATCCAGGAGCAAAATTAATTAACTGGCTTCAAAATGTAAAAAAGTTATTAACATTTAAATGAAGTCTCTTAGTGAGTTGGAACTGATTGTATCTATGTTTAGTTTAGTTTAGAGGTATAGAGTGGAAGCAGGCCCTTCGGCCTGCCGTGTCCACACTGATCAGCGATCCCTGCACATTAACACAACCCTGCACACACTAGGGCCAATTTACACTTATACCAAGCCAATTAAGCTACAAACATGTACGTCTTTGGAGTGTGGGAGAAAACCGAAGATCTTGGAGAAAACCCACGGGGTCACGGGGAGAACGTACAAACTTCATACAGACAGCACCCGTAGTCTGGATTGAACCCAGGTCTCCAGCGCTGTAAACACTGTAAGGCAGCAACTCTACTGCTGCGCCACCATGCGTATATATGGTATATCTGATTTGTTTGGATAGTGTGTAAAACAAAACAATTCACAGTACCTCGGTACACGTGAAAATAATAAACCTAAACCCTCCTTTATCTATTATTTATTGGCATCAGCAACATTTATACTTGCCTAGAAATTAATTTAGACAATAGACAATAGGTGTAGGAGTAGGCCCTTCGAGCCAGCACCACCATGTCCAATCTACGTCCTTATGACAGTGCTGAATGCTGAAGGCCACTTTGTTTATTGGCCAAATGTGTAGGAAGGAACTGCAGATGCTGGTTTAAACCAAAGATAGGCACAAAATGCTGGAGTAACTCAGTGGGTCAGACAGCATCTCTGAAGAATCCTTTTCTCCAGAGATGCTGCCTGACCTGCAGAATTACTCCAGCTTTTTGTGTCTATCTTCGGCGTAAACCAGCATCTGCAGTTCCTTCCTACTCCTCTTGGACTATATGTAGACAAAAGGAACTGCAGATGGTGGAATCCTGAGCAACGGCCAAAGTGCTGGAGAAACTCAACAGATCTTTTTTGATCCAGCCTTTCCCCTCCAATCCGTCTGAAGAAAGGTTCCAGCTTGAGATGTCACCAGTCTGTTCCCTCCACAGGTGCTGCCTGACCCTCTGAGTTCCTCCAGCACTTTGTGTTTTGTTGGGCTATATGTACTGTAGTTTGGTTTGCCACCTTTCCTCTTTAAATTATGAAGGTTTCAGGATATGGATGTCACTGGCAGGACCTGCATTTATTGCCCAACCATAGTTGCCCTTGAAAAGATGCTGGTGACCCAATCTTTGAACGGTCGCTGACCTTTTCTGGTGACACTATTCCCACACTGATGGGTGGGCAAACAATTCAACATTTCAGATTCAAATCAAGAGAGGAAAGAGATATGTAGAAGCAAAGAGATTTCACTTAGAGTCATAGTTATACAGCATGGAAACAAGCTGTCTGGCCCAACTTGCCCTTGCCAACCAACATGCCCCAGCTACACTAGTCCCATCTGCCTATGTTTGGCCCATATCCCTTTAAACCTATTTCTTTGAACCAATCCTATCCATGTCCACATGTTTCTTAAATGTTTTGATAGTATCTACCTCAACTACCTCCTCGGGCAGCTCATTCCATATACACACCAATCTTTGTGTAAAAAAATAAGTTACTTCCTATTCAGTCTTTCCCCCCTCACCTTAAACTATGTCCTTACTATGGGTAAAAGTGCATTTACCATTTCTATTCCTCTCACAATCTTACACACCTCTATAAGATCACCCTTCATATTCCTGTGCTCCAAGGACTAAAGTCCTAGCCGGCTCAACCTCCCCCTATAGCTCAGGCCCTCGATTCCTGGCAACATGCTTGTAAATCTTCTCTGCACCATTTCCATCTTCGCAACTTCTTGAGGGAACTTTGGTCTTAGGCTCCAAGCAGCTGAGTCCGCGAAGCAAACATTCTTAAAGCTTTGATGGATTTAAATTTAATTTGTAATGGAACATAATGTCATGTCAGTCAGTGAGAATTGTGGCCACAACACTTAAAAATGCTTCTGTTTTGATGCTGAGCAGGAAACAGAATAAGATGAAGCAACTTGAGTATGATAAAATAGTTCTTGTCATTATGCCATTCAGATGCTGGTATTCTGTCCCCAGTTACTAGTGTCACTGGGGAGAGAATGTCCAATAGTGTTCTGCTGTAATAATATGTTGGACTGCCACAGATGAATAAATGCATTCTAGGTACTGTATTTAGCATAGCTCAAGCTGTGAGGTACTGTCTTTGAACGAGGAAATTGGTTGAGCCAAAAAGACGAGATAATATAATAATAATAATAATAATAATATTCATTTATTGTCATTGCAACGAGTACAACGAAATTAAAAAATAGCCAATCCTGACGGTGCGTACAAACATATATGCAATAAATGCAAAAACAAATAAATACATAAATACAATTATATTAAGTACAAGATTTTTTAACGGTGTTGCCTAGTGCAAAGGTAGTGTTCAGTTCTCGTATGGCCCTGGGGTAAAAACTGTTCTTAAGTCTGTTTGTTCGGGATTTGATCGACCTGAAACGTCGACCAGAGGGCAGATGAACAAACAGACGGTGGCCGGGGTGGGATGGATCTTTTATTATTTTGCCTGCTCTACTGAGGCAGCGTAGGCTGAACAGGTGCTCCAGGGAGGGCAGTGAGCAGCCGATGATCTTCTGGGCCGTCGTGATGACCCTCTGAAGGGCCTTCCTGTCCTTTTCTGAGCAGCTGGCATACCATGTGGTTATACAGTATGCCAGCACACTCTCGATGGAGCAGCGATAGAAGGACAACATGAGCTTCTCCTGCAGGTTGGTTTTCCTGAGGATCCTCAGGAAGTGGAGTCTCTGCTGTGCCTTCTTTACTGTGGTGATGGTGTTGGTAGACCAGGTAAGATCCTCTGCGATGTGCGTACCCAGGAACCTGAAAGCGGGTACCCTTTCCACACAGACCCCATTGATGTAGAGTGGGTCGTAATCTACACTGGTTTTTCTAAAGTCAATTATAAGTTCCTTTGTTTTGGAGGAGTTCAGGACCAGATTGTTCACTGAACACCATGCTGCCAGCCTTTGGATTTCATCCCTATAGGCTGTCTCATCTCCTCCTGATGACACAGTCGTGTCATCCGCGAACTTGATGATGGTGTTGGTGGGATGGGTGGGGGCGCAGTCGTGAGTGTAGAGGGAGTAAAGGATGGGGCTCAACACACAGCCCTGTGGTGAGCCGGTGCTCAGTGTAATGGTGGAGGAGAGGTGAGGGCCTATTTTGACGGTCTGGGGGCGGTTGGTCAGGAAGTCCTTGATCCATTGGCAGATGGTTTGGGAAAATCCAAGGTCGGAAAGTTTGGTGACCAGTCTGCTCGGGATGACCGTGTTAAAGGCAGAGCTGAAGTCGAGGAAGAGCATTCTCACATAGCTCCCCTGGTGTTCAAGGTGGGTCAGTGCAGTGTGAAGAGCAGTGTCGATGGCATCCCCTGTAGACCTATTTGCTCTGTAGGCAAACTGGTGTGGGTCGAAGGTGGGTGGGAGGCTGGCTTTGATGTGCTGCAGGACCAGTCTCTCGAAGCACTTTGTGATGACCGGTGTGAGTGCTACCGGACGGTAGTCGTTAAGACCGCTGATGACAGACTTTTTCGGCAGTGGGATGATTGTGGCGAACTTCAGGCAGGGAGGGATGGTGGATTTTAAAAGGGACAGGTTGAAGATTTTTGTGAAGACCTCAGATAATTGGTCTGCACATTCCCTCAGCACTCTGCCCGTCACACCATCGGGGCCTGCAGCTTTCCTGGGATTCACTGCTCTGAGCACGCGCTTAACATCATACTCCTGCACAGTGAAGGTGTTGCTGTCAGGTGCTGGAGAGGGTGTTATGTCTTCAATTAGGAGAAGCGGCACATGTGCCAAAAAGTACAGGTTGACCAGACCCAGACGCTTAATGTTCCTTGCACAGTTGATTGTACCCTTTGGGACTGAAGGATATTTCCAATTTCAAAACTGCCGTACTTTAGTTTCAATTAAGGATGGTATTCTGTAAAAAGAATATTGAATATCGACTTTAATGGTGAAAATGGCCAATTGATTTTATTTTTAGAAATACAGCGCATAAATAGGACCTCGGCCCACATCGCTGACCAGCGATCCCCGCACACTAACACTATCCTACGCACACGATGGACCATTTCTAAATTTACCGAAACCAATTACCCAACAAACCTGTACGTCTTTGGAGTGTGGGAAGAAACCGTAGTACACAGAGAAAACCCGTGCAGGTCTTGGGGAGAATGTACAAACTCCCATGTAAACTCCCAAGTAAAAAGCTAACTGACATGTAACTATATATATATTTCTACTTGCCAGCTAGAGATTATTTCTCCCTCAAGTTAATCTTCTTGTTTACTCGTGGGATGGGATACATCACCCAAGGGCATGGAAAAGACCAATCTTCAAGAATTTAAAAGCAACCCAAATAATATTATAACCTGCACAAAGTTATAGAAAAATATAACTGACCATGAGGGCAGTTTCAAAGTACAAATAAAGATGCAATTCCAGCTGTTATATTTGCTGATCCCATCACTCGGACAGTTTCTTCAATGAAAGTCTATTGTTATGCATTCATATAACACGGTTTCTGTTGTTTAATGTCATATTATATAAGAAATTGATCTAGAGTAGAAAAAACTGTAAGTTATGGAAGTTACAGGGCGGCACGGTGGCGCAGCAGTAGAGTTGCTGCCTTGCAGCGTTGGAGACCCAGGATCGATCCCTACTATGGGTGCTGTCTGTATGGAGTTTGTTCGTTCTTCCCGTGACAGCGTGGGCTTTCTCCGGGAGCTTCGGTTTCCTCCCACACTCCAAAAAAGTACAGGTTTGTAGGTTTATTGGCTTGGGTTTGTATACTTGATATAAGTGTAAATTGTCCCTAGTGTGTGTAGGCTTGTGTTAATGTGCGGGGGTCGCTGGTCGGTGCCGACTCGGTAGGCCGAAGGGCCTGTTTCCACGTTGTATCTCTAAACTAAACATGGCAAAATGTACACATGCACACATTGGATATGAAGGCATTCAAGGGTTTCCAAATCAATGCACACCAAGGTAGTGTACTATTAGAGATTCTGGCCTTAAATTTTATTCGTACTATGCAACATTTTTGAATGCAGTTCAACTGGATTTCAATATTTTTGTGGATGTAGGAATCGTAGTCAATTGTGACACTACAAACAGTGCTTTTGCCACATATCATGTGCAAGAAATTATGTTGTTAAATATGGAATGATCATTTAGAACAATGTGATTGAAATTGGACCATGTTCTTTAGCTTTGGAAACATTATTTGGCACTCCAATAGAACCAGCTTTTCACAGCATTCCACTCACGACGCTCGTGTTGTTTAAAGGGCGTAAGGTGAGAGGGGAAAGATTTAATAGGAACCCGTGAGGCTATTTTTTAACACAGAGGGAAGTGGGTGGATGGAACGAGCTCCCAGAGGAAGCGGTTGAGGCAGGTACTATTACAACATTTAAAAGACATTTGGATAGGTACACGGACAGGAAACGCTTTGAAGGGCATGGGCCAAACGTAGACAGGTGGGACTAGTGTAGATGGGGCATCTTGGTTGGCATGGGCATGCCGGACTGAAGGGCCTGTTTTTGTGCTGTATGACTCTATGGCAATGCAGCTGATTTTGGCTACCTCTGCAGTATTGGACTTGGAGGCTGCCTGCGGATTTAGGAGGCTACTTTAAGCTGCAACTGATATATTGCATTTTATTTTAATTTTTCATGCAACGTGAACAATGCTTCTGTGGTCAGCATTTATTGGCTTCTACATTACCCCTGGAACCTGGCTCTTTGATAGGCCTTTTCAGAAGGAAGTCGGGAGACTACATTGCTGGGTCAGGTCAAGTATAGGCCAGATTGGGTGAGGATGATAGACCATTAATGAATCAGATGCGCAGTCCATTGGTCAAAGAGTCATGCAGCACGGAAACAGGCCCTTTGGCCCAACTTGCCCACGCCGACCAACATGCCCCATCTACACTAGTCCCACCTGCCTGCGCTTGCCTCATATCCTTCTGAACCTATCCTATCCATGTACCTGAGCAAATGTTTCTTAAACTTGTTTAATATTGTTTAATTAATTGAATTTAAATTCCCTGGCTTCTGAGTACGATTTCAACTTGTGTCTCCAGATCTAAAATCCGGACCAATAACTCAACCACTATGCCACAGTCAGCCATGCAAAGGGTTAGTTCTTGGAAATCCTTTGAAGGTTCCATTGGCTCCTTGGCTCTTGTCTACTCTACAGGCTGCAGCCCGCCAGCAGTGCCATCCAAAGATACTAGAGGAACAAGATAGACCACTCGACCCTAAAAACCGTAGTACGTCAAGGCGCCATTTTAGTAGGTAGAAACTTGCAGAAACATTTAAAAAGAAAAATAACAAAATAACAAAAATCTGTGAATTGATAGATGAGATATATTCTGCATTTTAATGGTATAATCACACATACTGTTCACAGATTGTGTTCACACATCACAAAACACTGATTACACTGCGAGAGACATAAGGAAAGGCGGGTTTTGCCTACTAAAATGGCTCCTTTGCGTACTACACTTCAGTATAGGTGATTTCAACGGAGTGGTCCATCTTGTTCCTCTAGTATCTTTGGTGCCATCTGACCTTTCCTAGGTCGGCCCAAGGATCACGGCATGATTTGCTTGCTCTCGAGACATTACCCAATACTACCTTCTCCCCTTTGTGTCAAATAGTGGTCATGACCCAACCTCTTCATGCAGTACTCTTGAAAACCCAGGACCATAGATGCCAGCAAAAGTTTCCGTAAGCTCTCAATTAAATGCTATTCTTTATCCTTCACTGAACATGTTTAGATCAATGCATCATTGAATCTTGCAACCATACTAGTAAATAAGTATGTGTAAGAATGAACTGCAGATGCTGGTTTACACCAAAGATAGACACAAAATGCTGGAGTAACTCAGTGGGTCAGGCAGCATCTCTGGAGAAAAGGACTAGGTGGCATTTTGGGTCTAGACCCTTCTTCATACGGGTCTCGTTCCGAAAAAAGTATGTTTGCCTGTGGCCCTAAAATAAATTAACACTGTCAAGCTATTGTGTACTAACATAATTGACTGCTGTTCTCAGAAAGGTTAAAGAAATGGTCAGTTAGTTAATATTTCAGTTTATTGAATAGGAACTGAAAATAAATCCATACCATTTAGTTCATTGCTGGAATATGTTTAGCTGCATAATAAATCCTCGGTAGTCCATCAAAAGAACAGAAATCGAGTAATTTCAACTTGTACCATTTTTCCTGAGCCTGCATTTATCAAAACTTCAATTATTGGCAATATCAAATCATTCCTTTTGGACTGATAGTGAGGACAACTATTGAGATGGAAATTATATGAAATAAGCTACGTAAAGTTGAAAGCTAGTTGCATAGAAATAAGAAGAGTGATAGTTTGCTTCTTTCCATGTCAGTTGCAAAATTCAAGTACATACATATATTGGAAATTTTTGTCTAGTGAAAGAAGATGTTAGCAACTAATTTCAACAGACAATCAACGTGGAGGCAAGACCTGGTTAGAAGGAGTCAGTAATTCAGAGCTATGTGGAACAGAAAGGTTTGGATCTCTTGAGCCTCTTTGCTGTCTATTCATGGCATTAAATATGTTTTGATCAGTTTGAAAGATGCATGGTGATACATCTTTTCACTGTTAGAATTCAGATTTAGACTTAAAGATTGAAACTATTGGTTCCTTTGCATTCCATCCCCACAACAAACAAAAAACAATATTCTGTGAAATTTAACATGCTATTAAGTTTCTGTTTATGCAGACAGTAAACTTCTAAAAACTGCAATTATTGGATTAACATTTAATATTAGTCAACATTAGTATTTATTCATCTTGTGCACATAGCAATTATAAGAAGAATTTCTTCCTTACGTTTGCAATTTTTGAAAATTAACATGCTATTTTACTTATAAATATTTGGCCTCCAAATATTTGCACACTGAGTGGTAAATCTTGTTTCCCAAGAATTTTGAGCATACAAATTGGGTGGTTGAATGACTAAATCTCTCCCATTCAATGATGATTTCAAGACTGGAGTAGAGATAACTGGCACAACGAGGCGAATAAGTGATAGGTGGACAGATGTGGAGGTGCATGTGAACCTCTGTCTGAGCTGGAAGGACTGTTTATGTTCCTTAGAGTGAGGGAAGAGGTAGAAAGACAGGTGATGCACGTCCTGCAGTCGCAAGTGAAAGTGCCTGAGGAGAGGGTGGGATGGGTGGGAAGAGATGAGCGAATCGGGGCGAGAGAGTGGTCTCTGCAGGAAACAGAAAGGGCGTGGAGGGGAAGATATGATTGGTGGTGGATTGAGTTGAAACTGGCAGCAGTGTCATAAGGTCCTAAGGAATAGGAGTAGAATTAGGCCATTCAGCCCATCTAGTCTACTCCGCCAGTCAATCATGGCTGATCTATCTCTCCCTCCTAATCCCATTCTTCTGCCTTCTCCCCATCACCTCTGACATCTGTACTAATCAAGAATCTATCTATCTCTACCGTAAAAATATCCACTGATTTGGCCTCCACAGCTTTCTGTGGCAAAGACTTCCACAGATTCACCACCCTCTGACTAAACTGTCGGAAAATAATGTGTTGGACGTGGTGGGTAGAGGAATGAAATATATGTATCAGGTAAACTCTACCCCTGTTCTGTCTAAATCACTAAATCTCTCCCATTCAATGATGACCAAAGCCACGTGATTTACACTCCATTCACTGCCTCAGTCCCACATCCATTGCCACGTAATCTCCTAGAAGAGGAAGAGGAAACAAAGGCGCCAATAAAGGGATCGGGGTCTTACCTAGGAGGTCGACTGTAGGAGGTGCCCTTGGGCCACAAAGACTGAACAATGGCCCTGTGAGGTGAGGGGCGGCGATGTAGAGTCGCGGGTCGATGTATCCGGATCGAGGAGTCAGTGGAGTGGGCCGCTAGAGGCCTTGCAGCTGTAGGGAGTGCTAGAGCAGCACGGGCAGACACCAGCAACGTGGCTTGGCAAGGCCGACCCTGCAACGATGCCAGGACAATGGGCCTTTGTGGCCAAATTAACAACTCTACATTTATAACAACTTTCAGACTTGAATCTTGAAGGTGCCAAAATATGCCAACTCTCGTATACTATTGTCTCAGTGTACTATTCTTGAAAAAATTGTACTTAACTAAGATTGTGCTTACGTATAGTAATACTTTTACTGAACTGAATGCAAAAAAAAATTTCACTGTACCTCAGTACATGTGACAGTAAAGTGCCATTGAAGAAAGAAGAAGAATCAGCAGCCATATGAATACAATGGAACATTTTACCTTTACCTCCAATCCTCTCCCCCAGCCCAGCTCATCAGATGCAATCCAGGGAATCAAATGCACAAAGGGATCAGGTATCATCACAAAGACAAATAGTTTATTTTTGATGCTATCTCCTCCTCAAAGAAAACAAAACAACCTCAGTCTTGTCAAGGCATCAGAAAGTTTATATCAACCATACCAATTGGTAATGAACTCCAGAAGCTCATTGTTATCCATGAGTAGAAGAACTGATTAATTCCATCTCTTCCTACAAATGTATCCCCTGGTACTCACCCAAATGAGTAATCTATAAGAATACAATTTTTCTTTTGATTTCTGTGACTCCATAGGCATGGGGGTAAATCTACGCTGATTTAAGTAAATAGATCTGTTGTTTGAGCCTGTTAAGATAATTGAGCTTAAAGAGTCTCAGTTATGCATTAAACTGATATCTGTTCTGGACATTTTCCAAAGCCTCCACCATCCACAAAGAGGTTGGGATAGGAGATGGAGTCCAAAACTCAACATCGTATTCCAAAAGTGATTATATGCTGACTGATTTCAAAAGAGTAATCTTTGACTGTTTAGTTTTAGTTTAGTTTATTGTCACGTGCACCAAGGTGCGAAAAGCTTTTGTTGCACACTAGCTAGTCGGCGGAAAGACAATACATGATTACAATCGAGGCATCCAAGTGTACAGATATCTGATAAAGGGAATAGCGTGAATAATGTTTTCTACAAAATAAAGGCTAGTAAAGTCTGATTAAAGATAGTCCAAAGGTTTCCAATGAGGGAGATAGTGGCTCAGGACTGCTCTTTCACACTTCTGCAACTCTTGCCCGATGGGAGAGGGGAGAAGAGGGAGTGGCCGGGGTGCGACTGGTCCTTGATTATGCTAGGGGTAGTTTGAGCTCCTGCATTATTCCATTGGTCATCTTATTGGTGTCGACAATAATATATGCACTGGTCTTACTATTGCCTATTAAAATGAAACATTTGTTATTGTGTGGCTCACTCCGCAACTACACATAAACCTCTGTGTAGTGTGGGAAGGAACTGCAGATGCCGGTTTATACTGAAAATAGACACAACACAAAGTGCTGGAGTAACTCAGCGGGTCAGGCAGCATCTCTGGAGAAAAAGAATGGGCAACATTTCGGATCAGAATCCTTCTTCAGACTGTAAGTAGAGGTGGGGTGGGGAGGGTGGGATCTCTTACATACAAACCTCTGGGTTTGATTCCCCATGTTAGTCCTTGTATAGATTTTGTTCGCATTTGCAAACTTACTTCCCAAATTGCCTCCAGAAATCCCTCTCCCTATCAACATTTACTTTGGTATTTTATTCTTTGGATCACAGGCAGCCTGCTGCTTTAAATCCTCCTTCCTGCCTTCCAGCAACTCTTTCTCCTGGGACAGGGTCTAAGCCGCTTCATGGTAATGAGGCCAGGCTCACTCCTGTTACATTTTGAATTCACATTCTACAGTTTAAAAAAAAAGCTTTAGTAAAACAACACAGCTACTTTAGACAAGATCGCCTGACAACGTAACATATGGCAAATATATAAAGCTTTCCAGTCTTATTGATTTTGACTGTTTATTCTCCATTAAGCTCATGTTATATAATAGTCATACTCCACCCATAATTTTAACAAAGGTCTGTTTGCTATCTCCAACGTGAAGTTGCTTTTATGTCATTCTGAACTTTGTTGGAATACACTAATTGCTTGCTATTGTTTTCCTTTATTAAAGAGGGCATTACTGGTAAAGTTGGCCATCTCAAATGGCCTTTACACTGAGTAGTTCATATGGTCTTTCTGAGGACAGTTTAGACTCAACCTCATTGTTATGGCTCCAGAGTTACATACAGGATGGCAGATTTCCTTTCCTGGTGAACTGAATGGAGAGTCTTTATTGCAATGTGATAATTCTAGACAACCCGTTAAGGTACTGTAGTGTATTATGTTCTTAATTATTCCCGAAATCCAATTTCTATTGAAAATTAATTGAGTACGTATTTCATATCAATTACCATGGGATTCAGTGTGTTAGATTTGAAGGTTAATTGGCTTGGTAAATTTGTAAATTGTCCCTAGTGTGTGTAGGATAGTGTTAGTGTGCTAGTGTGTAGGATAGTGTTAGGATAGTGTTAGTGTTGTGTCTATTTTCAGTATAAACCGGCATCTGCAGTTCCTTCCCACGCTGGTCGAAGCGGCCTCGGTGTGCTGAAGGGCCTGTTTCCGCGCTGTATCTCTAAACTAAACTAAACTAAACTAGACTGAGATGTTGTTTGGGGCTGCTAAGTAAAGTCCTGAATTAGGAGGGAACTGAATCCAACGTCGATACTTGCAGTCTATTCTGAATGTGGATTCTTTGGGTGATGCAGCTTGGTGGTTGATACAGCGGCTCAGTTGTTAATGTTGTTGCCTCAGTGCACAGGTGAGCTGGGTTCAATTCTGACTTCGAGTGTGGAGTTTGCACGTTCTTCCTGTGATCAAGTGGGTTAACTATAATTAATAACCACATTCTCATCAACTGAGGTGGGGGAGGGGGGTGGGGGGGGAGAGTTTGGGGGAAATTAGGTTCAGGTTTAGTTTATTATTGTCATGTGTACCGAGGCACAGTGCAAAGCTTTTTTGTTGCGTGCTATCCAGTCAGTGAAAAGACCATACATGATTCCAATCAAGTCGTCCACAATGTACAAGATACAGGATTAAGGCAATATGGGAATCAGGGAGAAAAGGTTGGTGTGAGATTATGATTAGTGTAGATAATGGTTGGTGTGCAAACACAGTGGGCCGAAGGGCTGTTTCTGTACCCTGTGACACAATGACTCTACGATCCACCACTCTCTAAGGTGTAAAGGTTTTTTTTTCCCCCAGCTTTTCTCATTTGCAAATGCGCACATGTTTTCTCCTTCATTCTGTACAAAGCTGCCTCCATACACGCAAAATACTTTATGTGTATAAATAAATCAAACTTTCATATAATTTTTGTTATTACCATTGTCAACTTTCCCTTTTTAACACAAAAGAATATATTATTGGGGGCGGCACAGTGACGCAGCGGTAGAGTTGCTGCCTTACAGCACCAGAGACCTGGGTTTGATCCTGACTGCGGGTGCTGTCTGAACGGAGTTTGTACGTTCTCCTTGTGACCAGCGTGGGTTTTCTCTGAGTGCACCATTTTCTTCCCACATTCCAAAGATGTACAGGTTTGTGGGTTAACTGGCTTTGGTTGTAAATTGTCCCGAGTGTGTGTAGGATAGAGCTAATGTAAGGGGACCACTGGTCGGCGTGGACTCGGTGGGCCAAAGGACCTGTTTCCGTGCTGTATCTCTAAACTAAACTTAGTAAACTCTGGCTAAAACATTGTTCAAATTGACAAGTTAATGGGAGGCACCTGAACAATTTAATTATGTGATATTTGGACAAAAGGGTAAGGGAGATTTTGCAGTTACACTATCTGCTGCATCTTGGCATGCGTTTTAACACCGTGAAAGTCTTAAGGCATCAATTACGCAGCATAGCAGAAACATTCATATTCAAAGTTGCAGAAACTTTCCATCTGTTTAGCCTATTTTTGAAAATTATTCCCTGAGGAAGCACGAAGGTACTTACATGAAGTGTAAATCGTCCAAAAGCAATTTTGTGTAATTTCCTTTAAGTTGCTGTGAAATATGTTTAAATCAATTTGGGTGATTAAGTTCTAATTCCTTCCTTTATCTGCAGAGTACGGTTAACTCCAATTGAAAAATTATAAATCCAAAATCATCATAAACACATATAAACAGCATTCTTCGTAACTGTCAAGGAGATAGTCTGTTTTTTATTATTATGCTATTGATTCTCAGGCTTCTGATGCTGTTAAGCAGTTACTGCCATTCCAAAGATGATAAAGGTCCTCTTCAGAGTGAGTTTAAAAACCAGTCACTTCAGTGTGAAACAGAGTGCATCTGAATCGGAATGGACAAGGTTTAGTTTAGTTTAGGTTAGTTTATTGTCATGTGTACCGCGGTACAGTGAAAAGCTTTTGTGTGCAGCAGAAAGACAATACATAATTACAATCGATCCGTTTACAGTGTATAGATACATGATAAGGGAATAACGTTTAGTGCAAGGTAAAGCCATCAAAGTCCGATCAAGGATTTAAAAATGTGTCAAGTCAAATTTATTTGTCACATACACATACTCGATGTGCAGTGAAATGAAAGAGGTAGATAGTAGTTCAGCACTGCCCTTTGGTTGTGGTAGAATGATTCAGTTGCCTGATAACAGCTGGGAAGAAAGTGTCCCCGAATCTGGTGGTATAAGTTTTTCTGCCAACAAGACATTAATAAACCAAAGATAGAAACAAAATGCTGGAGTAACAGCGGGTCTGCATCTATGGAAAAAAGGAATAGGTGACGTTTTGGGTTGAAACCCTTTATCAGACTGACCCGCTGAGTTACTCCAGCATTTTGTGTCTACGGTGGAAACCAGCATCTGCAGTTCCTTCGTACACAAGACATTAATAAACCTTCCCTGCAAACGAGGCTATCAACCTCTCTGCGGTTGCAAACATACAGCTTTGCAACTTAATTACAGAACATAAACATAAAGCAGTACAGCACGGGAATGGGCCTTTCAGCCCACAATGTTTGTGCTGAACATAAAGCCAAGTTAAACTGATCTCATCTGCCTCTATATCATCCACATCCCTCCATTCCCTGCTCTTCCATGTGCCTATCTACAAGCCTCTTAAACGCCACTTTTGTATCTGCCTCCACCACCACCCTTGGCTTTCCAGAACCCCACCACTCTCTGTGTGAAACAACTTGTCCCGCACATCTCCATTAAACTGCTCCCCTCCCACCTTATAGCTGTGCCTTCTAGTGTTGGACATTTCCACCTCGGGAGAAAGCTTTTGACTCTCTACCTATGCCTCACATATTTTTTTTACTTCAGTCAAGTCTCCCCTATACCTCCGACATTCCAGAGAAAACAATTCTTGTTATCCAACCTCTCCTTGTAGCTGAAACCCTCTAATCCAGTCGGAATTGTGGTAAACCTCCTCTGCATCCTCTCCAAAGCATCCACATCTTTCTTACAATGTGGCGACCAAAACTGCACGCAATACTCCAAATGCAGCCTAACCGAAGTCCTTTTGAGCTGCAGATGTTTAAACTTGAAACAGATAATGGGCAAAAGTGCTTTGAAAAACGAATTGAAATGTGGGAAGGCCCAATAACTAAATAAAGAGGTGATAACTTGAAGCACATGGCAGACACACAAAAATAATACAACAGTAAGCCTGGAAGCGTATAGAAAGTGTAAGAGTGAAGTTACCAAGGAAAGTAATCGGAGGGTATGAACAAATTCTAAAATCAAAGGAAATCCAAAGATGTTTTTTATAAGTAGAAAAAGTAACCTGTGGGTTGATGTGGGAAGAGAAGTAAGTTTCTTAATGACACTTCCGCTGATATCCTCATAACTGAGGGAGATGACGGCACTGTTCCGATGAAGGAATTTTGACCTGAAGCATTAATTCTATTTCTGTTTAATAACTTCTTAAGTTGTAGGAGCAGAATTAGGCCCGTCAAGTCTACTCCCCCATTGAGTCTATCTTTACATCTCAACCCCATTCTCCTGCCTTCTCCCCATAACGCCTGACACTCTTACTAATCAAGAATCCGTTCATCTCCAACTTAAAAATATCTATTGATGGCCTGCACAGCTGCCTGTGGCAATGAATTCCACAGATTCACCGCCCTTGACTAAAGAAATCCATCCTCATCTCCTTTCTAAATCCTTTCTAAATTCTTTCTAAATGATGATACATTCCTCCTCACCTTCTTTTATTCTGAGGCTGTGGCCTGTGGTCCTAGACTCTCCCACTAGTGGAAACATCCTCTCCACATCCACTCTATCCAGGCATTTTCACTACCCAGTGCCATCAAACACTGATCATATATTAACCCAATCATTCCTGGGATCTAGATTTCCTAAGGGCTTCCTGACTTGCTGAGTGTATCCAGCGTTTTGTTTCGGATTTCTATCATCTGCAGGTTTATTTTTTCATTTGCAGTCAACACAGAGATATCAAGGGAAGGTTGTGTCCGTGATTAATTGGATCACGTTTTTTCAGGAGGTAACGGAGAGGATCGTAAAGCGATTTTGATGGAATCGACATGGACTTTAGCCAGGCTTTTTGACAAGGTCCCCAAGTCTGAAGAAGGGTCTCGACCCAAAACGTCACCCATCCTTTCTCTTCAGAGATGCTGCCTGTCCCGCTGAGTTGCTCCAGCTTTTTGTGTCCTACAAGGAAGGAAGACTCTTATGGTCCAAAAGGTTAAAGCCCATAGGATCCAAAGGAGAATTGCAAATTGCATCCAAAATTGATTCAGTGGCAGGAAGGAAAGGAGAATTGTTGACAGGTGCTCTTGTGACTGGAAGGCTGTTACCACTGAGATTCCACAAGGCTTAATAATCAGTTTCTTGCTATTGGTAATTTAAATGGTTTAGATCTAGAGTAAATGGGGCCACGTAAATAAGTTTGCAGATGTTACATACATTAGCCATGAAGTTGACATTGAGACGGGAAGCTTTAGATTGCAGGAAGTTATTGAGGATCTAGTGAATTAGACAGAAAAAGGGTAAATGGAATTGAATCCAGGGAGTTGGTGTGGAGATTTGAGTCAATAGACAATAGGTGCAGGAGGAGGCCATTCAGCCCTTCGAGCCAGCACCACCATTCAATGTGATCATGGCTGATCATTCTCAATCAGTACCCCGTTCCTGCCTTCTCCCCATACCCCCTGACTCCGCTATCCTTAAGCGATCTATCTAGCTCTCTCTTGAATGCATTCAGAGACATGGCATCCACTGCCTTCTGAGGCAGTGAAATCCACAGATTTACAACTCTCTGACTGAAAACGTTTTTCTTCATCTCCATTCTAAATGGCCTACCCCTTATTCTTAAACTGTGGCCCCTGGTTCTGGACACAACCAACATTGGGAACATGTTTCTTGCCTCTAACGTGTCCAACCCCTTAATAATCTTATATGTTTCGATAAGATCCCATCTCATTCTTCTAAATTGTTCTTCTGGTTCTACGATTAGCCATTTGAAGCTAGATTGGGGTGCTTGAGACTAGGTTCATTGGAAGAAAGAATCGGCACGTTTAAGAAACAATTAGACAGGTACGTGAATAGGACAGGTTTAGAGGGATATGGGCCAAACGCAGGCAGGTGGGACTAGTGTAGCCAGGACATGTTGGCCGGTGTGGGCAAGTAATGTTTCCTCGCTGTATAACTCCATGACTCTCTGACTCTGGCACTAATTTGTGAGACACGGGTGGTGGCCATATGACCAGTGAATCTGTCAGATGTTGGAGCCGGGGAGATTAGGTAGCAGGATGGTGAAGGAGAGAAAATATAAAGGGGAACCCACCGGGTGCTATGGTGGTGCAGCGGTAGAGTTGCTGCCTTACAGCGCCGGAGACCCGGGTTTGATCCTGACTACGGGTGGTGTTTGTATGGAGTTTGTATGTTTTCCCTGTGACTGCCTGGGTTTTCTCCGGGTGCTCCGGTTTCCTCTCACTCTCCCTGTGACCACCTGGGTTTTCTCCGGTTGCTCCGGTTTCCAATCACACTCCAAGACCTGCAGATTTGTAGGTTAATAGGTAAAATTGTAAGTTGTCCCTGTTGTGCAGGGCAGTGCTCGTGTATGGGGACCACAGGTGGTGTGAACTTGGTGGGCCGAAGGGCCTGTTTCTATTCTGTATGTCAAACTAAGTTAAACTAAACTAAGCTAAACTACTAAACTAAATGAAACAAAACTGAACTATTGTCATTGGCTTCCCAGCAGCACGCTGGGACCAACTCATAGGACAGAACCTGGTGGGACTGAGAATGTTTAATGCTGATGAGCTTCAGAATCAGATTGACAAATTCTCCGTCAATGCTGCAAAAGAGCATGACGCAGGGACAGAAATGATAGCGTGCATATCCAATGTGGGAGGCGCATCATTTCTATGAGTGTGATTCATGACCTGAAAGGCCCCAGTGAGATTTCCAGGCTGGTATGGTTTGCCTTGAAAATCATTGAAATTATGTTCCACTCAAAAAAAAAGGGTTCTATTCAAGCACTGCTGACAAAGGCAGAGCCATGTGACTTAATAGCTTCCTGACTCAGCCTTAACTTCTGCTTAGCAACAGCCATCCCAATAATGGCCTGCATTCTAAAGGTTCGAGGAGCAGAATTAGGCCATTCAGCCCATCAAGTCTACTCCACCATTCAATCATGGTTGATCTATCCCTTTCAACCCCATTCTCCCTATGACCCCGCATCAAGAAGATTATCCACGAGGGCCAGGAGATACAGCTCTACCATACTGGCTACATCATCCTGTCCTTCAAAGGGAGCCGAGTGTGTCAACGAGTAGACACTGTAGGAAGTGCAGATGCTGGTTTACCCCCAAAAAAGGCACAAAGTGCTGGAGTAACAGCGGGTTGCTCTGCTGCCTGACTTGCTGTTGAGTTACTCCAGCACTAAGTGTCTTTTTTAGTGTCAATCAGTTGTGTACAATACGTTTGCATGATTTTGCAGCTGTGGTTGAATAAATGGGAGATTTGATGCAATTTTGAGATGTGCCAATGAGTCTGGTCTATGAAGGTGGGATGAAGCATGTGACGTTTGGTTCCATTTGATAGGTATGTGAAATAGGGTGAATTGAGCTGTGTCTGAAGCCAGACATACAGTGTATAAAGCTTTGACTGAGCACTATTGTGATATCATTGATCCTGTCCGCATTTGGCGCATATCCCTCTAAACCTTTCCTGTCCATGTACCTATCCAAATGTCTTTTAAATCCTGTTATAGCACCTGCCTCAGCTACAACCTCTGGCAGCTCATTCCATACACCCACCACCCTCTGTGTGAAAAAGTTGCCCCTCGGGTTCCTATTAAATCCTTCCCCTCTCACCTTAAACCTATGTTCTGGTTCTTGATTCTCCCGCTCTGGGTGAAAGATTCTGTGCGTTCACCCTGTCTATTCCCCTCATGGGAAATACTTCAGCTTAACACTTAAGCTTAATTCTGCTTTGGCTTAATAATAACAAGAATCATCACGCAGCCTCGGGATTCCATTACATGAAGCCATTCTCACGGCTATTGTTTGGAATTCTTGGAAGCTTTTGAAATAAAATCATGGGATCTATCAATGACGTTCCCAGGACATAGTAATGACTTTAGGGAGACGTACTGAAAGTTTGTAACCGTGCTTTTGTACTGCACATGGTTCAGCATCTCTCATCTCAGTATTGGTTTCCATTATCAGACAATGAAATCTATCGTTGCTCCACAGAAGAAGTGAGATATTGAGAGAAGGTCCAGTGATTAACAACTAGACACAAACTGCAGCTCAGTGCTGTGCATGGAGTCATACAGTCTCAGCCCATATCTCGTATCCTGCTATTATCTTAGTACATCATCACCAGGCACCTCAAAAGGAATCTGGAAGCCAGGTGTATTCTCTTTGTTGGTTACAAACTCCTTATGCTTGGGTAGTTTGCCAGTGAGTTCAGTTTCAAAACCTCCTGCAATTTAAAATCATTGGAATTAGGATATCAATATTCATAGTTTTAAAATAATGAACAACATAATAAGTTCATGTCAAACCATTTTATGTGGAAAGGTTTTTCAGCCTTATTAGTGAGTAAAAATCTGAAATGTTTTGTGCTATATTAAAGTTGTGGAATCATAGGATAGACTACATAAAGCTTATGTGAATACAATCACATAAAATATCTTTTGTAAAATCGCATTTGTAGAAAACAAGGAACTGCAGATGCTGGGCTGCAACAAAAAGACACAAAATGCTGGAGTGACTCAGTGGGTCAGGCGGCATCTCGGGAGAACGTGGATGAGGTGACGTTTCGGGTCGGGACACTTCATCAGATTGATTGTAGTGGGGGGGGGAGAAAGTTTGGAGAGACAGGAGAAAGTGTGGCTGATAACACTGGCATATTGAGGTCAAGGAAGATGTTATATAAACTAAACTCCTTTGGAGATCCAGAGGAGCAGAAATGCATAAAGCCGAGTCTCCTTATCTGTCACCTTGTTAACGATAATATTTAAACTACAAAGTCACGTTGATGAAATGAGGAGAAATCGAGGCGGAACAATGGCAACGGTAGAGTTGCTGCTTTACAGCGTCAGAGACCCGGGTTCGATCCTGACTATGGGTGCTGCCTGTACGGAGTTTGTATGTTCTCCTCGTGACCTGCATGGGTTTTCTCCGGGTGCTCCAGTTTACTCCACACTTGAAAGACATACAGGTTGTAGGTTAATTAGCATGGTATAATTATAATTGGTAAATTGTCCCTAGTCGTGTTAGTATGTGGGGACTGCTGGTCGGTGTGGACAGGGTGGGCCGAAAGGCCTGTTTCCGCGCTGTATCTTTAAACTAAACTAAATTGATATATTTTGGTAATTAGTAGGGAACGTATTTACCATTTCTTTTCTGACACTTCAACTTTGTTTCCATGCCAGATTAGTCATGTAAAAGAGAGAAAATGGATATTCAAGAAGACAAAACGTAGAAGAATTAGCAATAGGTAGAATGGGGAAAATAAAATATATCTGTGTCGGAGGGAACTGCAGATGTTGGTTATCCTGAAGTTAGACACAAAATGCTGGAGTAACTCAGCGGGTCTGGCAACATCTCTGGAGGGAAGGAATAGGTGACGTTTCGGGTCAGACCCCTGGAGACCGTCTGATGAAGGATTCCGAGCCGGAATGTCACCTATTCCTTTTCTCCAGAGATGCTGCGCGTCCCGTTGAGTTACTCCAGCATTTTGTGTCTGTCTAAAATGTATCTGTCTGGCAATGGTGAATTGCAAGTGGTGCTAACGTTTGTCAAATGGGCACCAGGAAGGAGTAAGTCATGACTCATGCAGTCTTCCAGTCCTCAGGGCAACATGATACGTATTAACTTGAAGACTTGCTTCAGGCACAATTTTTCGATCAAAAACAACTCTATACTTTGAAGAAAGGAGAAAGAGCGAGATAGATAATATCTGACCTGCAGAAAATCATCAGGTGCATTCTGCTGGCAGCTCTTGTCAAAACTTGTCCCTAAAAACACAAACTAAATGGCTGTGTTTCTTTTAAGGGAAGTCTGATATTAATCATCCGACAGTGATATAGAAAATCCTTTAACTACAGTCTTAAGTATTAAAAGCTTCACAAAACTAACCCTGCGATGTAATGATAACATCAGTAGTCAGCAGATGGAGACTGTTACTTTAATCAGTCTCTCTGATCGCCCGTAGTAAACAAAAGCAATCTCTTACAGAAAAGTGCTTTGGGTGCACCCTTCTCCCCCTTCAAAACCACTGGCCCGTGGGTCGAAAAGGGAAGAGCTCAGAGCGAGGAGAGCAGAAAGTCAGTTTTGTCTCAGATTTGAAGAGCCCTTCCATCCACTCGTTTTGATCTCTGAAATCCCATAATTGAATAGACATTGTCTGCAGTGTTTTGTCTGGAATTCCTTTAGGCACAGCTCAGCGAAGGAAATGGACTCATTGTTCACGGAGTTAAGGGACCATCATGGATTTGAAAACTTTAGAACACCATAACCTCCAATATGTTTCCCAATCACTGAAACTTCTGATTTAATCATTCGGCCTTCACACCACCCATTTTGTTGTCAAACATGATGTTGCATCGTCTTAGCTTGATACGGATACGATTACGTAACTGGGATTCAATAAAAGACAGGCCCCATAGCGGAAGCGTCCACGTCGCTGGGCTGAAACTGGAAGGCGGCACGGTGGCGCAGCGGTAGAGTTGCTGCCTTGCAGCGAATGCAGCGCCGGAGACTCGGGTTCGATCCTGACTACGGGTGCTGTCTGTACGGAGTTTGTACGTTCTCCCTGTGACCTGCGTGGGTTTTCTCCGAGATCTTCGGTTTCCTCTCACACTCCAAAGACGTACAGGTTTGTAGGTTAATTGACTGGGTAAATGTAAAATAATTGTCCCTAGTGTGTGTAGGATAGTGTTAATGTGCGGGGATCGCTGGGCGGCGCGGACTCGTTGGGCCGAAGGGCCTGTTTCCGCGTTGTATCTCTAAATCTAAAATCTAAGTGTCCTGAGCTAATTCTGCTGCCACCATCGTCTACAAGTGAGGCTCCCACTGATTGTCGCCGGAAACTTGCGCCCTTTTCAGGACGATTGATGATAATGATGCAACATTTTAATGATGGACACGAAAGAAGAAGAATAAAAGAGACAAAAGAAGTGCCTTTTAGAATTGGGATATTGTGTAGGAAGGAACTGCAGATGCTGGTTTAAATCGAAGATCGACACAAAAAACTGGAGTAACTGAGCATGTCAGGCAGCATCTCTAGAGAAAAGGAATAAAGGTTTAGGAATAGGTGATATTTCGGGTCGAGCCCCTTCATCAGACTCTGAAGAAGGTTCTTGACCTGAAACGTTACCTGTTCCTTTTCTCCAGATATGCTGCCTGACCCGCTGAGTTACTCCAGCATTTTGTGTCTAAACTTCGCTTTTCAAAGTTAACAGGGTTCAGATGCAAGTCAGGGAAGGTGGTTCGACTTGTTTCATATTTAAGATTATTAAATTATATTTGTACGGACTTAAATAAAAATAATGGTTTCAAAGAGTCCCAGCCAGAAATATCACCGACCCTTGTTTTCCAGGGATGCTGCCTGACCCGCAGCGTTACTCCAGCATTTTGTATCTTTCCAATGCTCTCAAATGTTATTATAATCAATTTATTAGTATTATATTGTCAAATATTCACAAAATGCTGTATTGTGGCACATGAGGTCATTCTGCACCAATCACGCATATATATTCATGATTCAACGTTCATCATGTCTCATTGTCCTGGAATCAGCTCTGAAAAGGATGCAAATATGAAGAAATTGGTCAGATTGCCAACACTGATGGATTGCACTGAGATGCCTTTGTTGAATTCTCCATGAACAATGTACTTTTTTGGACGTATTCATTTTTTCGAACACAGCCATTGCACGCAAGGTCAGGATTTATGTCTCTTCCCTAATGGCCCTTGAGAAGGACAAAAGGAATATATCCGATAGTGTAAGAAACACTCAATAATCCGTCAACCAAGGCACTCCATCAACAGCCTTGTTTCTGCGGCAACCCTGGCCACACACCATCAGGCACATCCAGTTTATCCTACCTTTCTGTCCACCACCTTCTCCGCAACTTAGGATAACTATTGGGAATGGATAAGGTGAGTATTTTTCCCAGGGTAGGGGAACCAAAAACCAGAGGACTTGCATTTAAAATGAGAGGGGCAAGATTTAATGGGAACTTGAGGGGCAACCTTTTCACTCAGAGGGTGGTTGGTGTATGGAATGAGCTGCCAAACGAGGTAGTTGAGACAGGTATTATAACATTTGGACAGACACATGGAAAGTGAAGGTTTAGAGCGATATGGGCCAAAAGTGGCAAATAGGGCTAGCTTAGATGGGGCTTATTGGTCGTCATGGACATGTGGGGCTGTGGGACCTCTTTTCATGCTGTAGGACTCTATGACTCCAACTCATTTGCCCCCTCTGCTAGTTCCAATGAAGGGTTTTTGACTGAAGCATTATCTTTGATTCTTTCCACAGATGCTGCCTGGTCTGCTGAGTGTATTCAACATTTTCTCTTTTTATTTTAATCATCCAGCAACTGCAGTACATTTTCTATTTTCAATCAGCATGAATGCATCTGTCAGCTCCTAAGGGGTTATGCTCCTTTTCTTAACCATGGGGTTACATCTCCACTTGGTTATCCAAACCATCAAAAAATACAAGATGTTGGATGAAGACATCAAGTTTACAACTAAAGAACAATTTTAAAAAAGGCCAAAACATAACTCAATTTACTGGAAGCATAAAATCTCAAAACACGACAAAATATTATTGGCCTGTCATAAACCATATAAATGATACCTGACCCGCAGCGTTACTCCAGCATTTTGTATCTTTCCAATGCTCTCAAGTGTTATTATAATCAATTTATTAGTATCTACATTTGTGAGATACTCCTTGGCGTTCACAGATTCTCTTCCAAAAGAGACAAGAGTCATAGAATCTATACAGCATGAAAATAGGTCCTTCGGCCCATCGTGTCCATGCCGACCAGATTGGCCTACTGGCCTTGCCCCATTTGACTGCATTTGGTCCCTAGCCCGCCAAACCCTCCCTATCTATCTATCTATCTATCTGCCCAAATGTATTTTAAATGCCGGACTTCTATAGCTTCCTCTGGCAGCTCATTCCACATACAGACGACTTCTTTTGACATTCATTGTCCATTGTCCATTGCCCAGTGGAGGATGAAGCAGGTGTAACCAGGTTGGATATATGATACTGCTCTCACAATCTCACAATAGCACAAAATAATCCTTGACAGTCCAAATTCTATCATTTAAATTGTACAATCATTCAATTTTTAGCAATATTTCTTCCACTTTGCTGAAATTTATTTTTCTTACATTAAATTTTGAATAATTTTGAAATTGGTTTGCATAATAAAACAATTTTAAATTAGCAGGATGTTCTGCTTTAAGCAACATCTACAACCATTGTGGATGCACAATGGATCCGGTGGATGCACACAGTCTCTTGCCCAGAGTGAGGGAATCGAGAACCAGAGGGCATAGGTTTAAGGTGAGGGGGGAAAGATTTTATAGGAATCTGAGGGGTAACCTTTTCATGCAAAGGGTGGTGGGTGCGTGGAATGAGCTGCCGGAGGAGGTTGTTGAGGCAGGGTCTATCGCGACGTTTAAGAAGCAATTAGACGGGTACATGGATAGGAGAGGTTTAGAGGGATATGGGCCAAATGCAGGCAGGTGGGACTAGTGTAGATTGGATATGTTGGTCGGTGTGGGCAAATCGGGCTGAAGGGCCTGTTTCTACACGGTATGACTTTATTGCCAGTAAAGGTTCAGTGAGGGCAGTTTCGTTCCATGTCAGCTTTGATCAGTTCAGCTTGCATTAACTTAAGTCTTTTGTCATGATCAAATGGTAAAGGTAAGCGCAGATCCCATTGGTTATGTTTAAATATATTTTACCAGCAGCCTAAGGTTTCAAAATATGTATTTCATAATCTTACTTTTCATAATCATACATTTACGTGTGATGTTTGATGGACAGTGTGGGGTGGGAGGACCCGTTGCTCCTCCCGTGCAGCAGGTGGCGCTGCACAGGACAAAGGGAGATGTTTTGTACACAGTTACCTTGGCTGTACACAGTGTGTGAGTGTGCAGTCAGATTGTGGGGTGGCAGCCATTTTAGTTGTCTTGCTGCCAGCATTGAGTTACTGTAGTAAAGACTTCTGTTGTACCTTGAGGACTCGCAAAGTTTCATACAGGCATAGAACAAGAACAAGAACACGAAACTATGAACTAGATTTTTATCATGTGGAAAGAGTCATTTCTTTTTTAATTGAATACTGCTTCCTCAATGTTTTATGTTTAATTTGCAATGAACATTTGACGGTAGGAAACAATCGCTTGTTACCATCCTGTCTTCAGTGGAAGGGATCTTTGTCTTCATTAAGAAAGGCATGTGCATTAAAGACTTGAACTAGACTTTACCCAGCCAGTCTGCAGAACAGAACAGAGAAAATTCACTTCAGTTTAGTTTAGTTTAGTTTAGAGATGCAGACCCTTCGGGTCCACCGAGTCCGTGCCGACCAGCGATCCCCGCACATCAACGCACGAGGGACAATTTTACATTTATACCAAGCCAATTAACCTACAAACCTGTCCGTCTTTGGAGTGTGGGAGGAAACCGAAGATCTCGGAGTAAACCCACGCAGGTCACGGGGAGAACGAACAAACTCCGTACAGACAGCACCCACAGTCAGGATCGAATCAGGGTCTCTGCTGCCGCAAGGCAGCAACTCTACCGCTGCACTACTGTGCCGGCCTGTAGTTCTTCCCTGTCGTGATCCTAAAAGGAGCAGCAACTCTACTGCTGCACTACTGTGCCGGCCTGTAGTTCTTCCCTGTCGTGATCCTAAAAGGAGCGGCAGACTACATCTCAGACTAATGGAATGGCTGAATAAATTGAAAGTCTTTGGAGGCCGAGGAGTAATATTGAGTCATCTCGAGGGAAGGAAAGAAGAAAATAAATCATTTTGCGATTGATTTTTAACATAAGTGAAACCAATTTGTGCGGTTGCCAATGTAAAAAAAGAACAAAAGTATAATTTGCCTATGTAAATACGTCAGTTTAAGTATTGATTTGCTGTTTAATACTTAACCGAGAACTCAGGGATAGCTGCTGCTTTTAAAATCCATATCTCCTCTAATGCAATTTCTAAAAATATATATTTAGTTTCAGTTCTCAATTCAAATGGGCTCCCAGATACACAAACACAAAGACTGAAAGGAATTATTCCTCTTGCCTCTTCCACTGCTAATGACCACTTGTACAGTCACACTGGCAATTCAGATGGAGAACAGTGATTGTGGAGGGGGAGAGTTAAAGAGGGGGGTCAATAAAATGGTCTCTCGGGGCAGAGTAGTGGCCCTGAGCACCAGGTCAGGAGAGCTTAGACCTGCAAGTGGATTAGCAATGGTACAAACTGCCCTCTGCTCAGATGTTGCTCAGAGTCACAGTGATAGAGATGTCACCCTGCAACATCTCTATTTAGGTGAGATAGAACATCAGATGTGTGTGTGTGTGCGCGTGTGTCTTGGGGAAGAGGGGGTGTTGGGGTATTGGTGACGTCTTTGGCATCAATTAACCTTCCTAAGTTTAGTTATTAGTTTGGTTTAGTTTAGAGATACAGCGCGTAAGCAGGCCCTTCGGCCCACCGAGTCCGCGCTGACCAGCGATCCCCGCATATTAATACTATCCTCCACAATTTATATTTATACCAAGCCAATCAGCCTACAACCCTGTACGTCATTGGAGTGTGGGAGGAAACTGAAGATCTCGGGGGGGAAAAAACCCACGCAGGTCACGGGGAGAACGTACAAACTCCATACAGACAACACCCGTTGTCAGGGTGGAACCCGGGTCCCTAGCGCTGTAAAACAGCAACTCTACTGCTGCACCACCATGCCGCCGAAGTTGTTATTGCGAGGACTGATGTGGCAGTAGACTAATCACTTAGTAATAATAGTATAAGAAAATAACTGCAGATGCTGGTACAAATCAAAGGTATTTATTCACAAAATGCTGGAGTAACTCAGCAGGTCAGGCAGCATCTCAGGAGAGAAGGAATGGGTGACGTTTCGGGTCGAGACCCTTCTTTAGACTGAAAAAGGGTCTCGACCCGAAACATCGCCCATTCCTTCTCTCCTGAGATGCTGCCCGACCTGCTGAGTTACTCCAGCATTTTGTGAATAAATCACTTCGTAATGGTTCTTTGTTATCACGTATCAAGGCACAGTGAAATTCTTCTTTTGCATACATTATCACAATCCCAGATTAAGTATCGAGCGTGTAGGAATAGCCCACTGAGATCATATGCGAGTCTCTAGGCCGCAAAGGCCCATCGCAGCCGTCGCCTCCGTTCTCAATCCCCACCATCCCTCTCCTCGCCCAGCCACCATTCTGCCTCCCGCAGCCAACCACGAGGGCGCGGAAGGTAAGACCCCTCGATTCTTCTTTCCAGCCCTTTGTTCTTACGTCGGCCGTCGCCGACCTCCTCCGTCCTCCTCCCCGGTTCACTGGTCTTCATGGGCCCGGCTCAGCGACCCGGGATTCATCCACTCATTCATTGATCAGCACAATCACATATCGTCTCAGCATAGAACTCTATACTGCCATACGATCACAACCAGCAGATCAGATCAATCCTCTGTACATGTACCGCATGCAATTATGAATGGCAGTGGACAATTAAACTATTAATGGGATGAGCAGGTTTAATTAGCATCCCCTCCCTTGATCATGACAGAGCCTGAATGCCAAAGGCAACAGCTATAATTAGTCTGAAGAAAGGTCCCGACCCGAAGCAGCGCCCGTCTATGTCCGTGTAGGTCGACTATGGGAACGGATCTGCTGGCTCCAGCCGGGCCATAGTTCCAGAGCAGCCGGCAAATTCCACCCGCCGATCAGCTGCGGAAGTTCCGATGAGGTAGAGATCGGCCGCCTCACCCAGCCTAGGTGCCACATTTTGGGGGGTGGCAGGGGGAGGAGGATATCAAGTGCACTCTTGTAATTTTGTCCCTATTAAAGGAGGTGCCAGACCACCAGTTGCTGGAAAATCGGTGATGGACCTGTACCTAAAAATAAAGGGTTGAAATAAAAAAGCACCACTTGTTGATGTTACAGTAATCACAGTCGGGTTGACCAATTCTAACTATCTGCTATTGTTATTTGCTATTTATTGAAAAATATGAATAGTTTGTGAATGGTCAGGCAGCATCATTTTACAGCAGAGATAGATAGACTCTTGATTAGTACGGGTATCAGGGTTTATGGGGAGAAGGCAGGAGAATGGGGTGAGGAGGGAGAGATAGATCAGCCATGATTGAATAGCGGAGTAGACCTGATGGGCCGAATGGCCTAATTCTGCTCCTATCACTTATGACCATCTCTGGAGAATAAGAATAGGTGTCGTTTCGGGTTGAAACCCTTCTTCAGACCCGACCACGTTTTGTGCCTGTCCAGCATTTTGTGTCTTCCTTCTGTATAGTCCACCATCTGCAGTTCCTTCTTACACATTGAGACTGTGATCTTGTTTTCTTAGAAGATCTTGACAGAATCCTGTATCATAATTTCAGGACAAATGACCTTCTCTGGACAACTAAAATTGTGATGGGTATTGAGTACTGAACTAAACTGAAATGACACCCATACCAATCAAGAATCTAATCTATCTCTGCCTTAAAAATACCCATTGACTTGGCCTCCACAGCCTTCGGTGGCAATGAAGTCCACAGATTCACCACCCTCTGATTAAAGAAATTCCCCCTCATCTTCTTAAAGGAACGTCACTTTTATTCTGAGGCTGTGCCCTCTGGTCCAAGACTCCTACGAGTGGAAACATCCTCTCCATATCCACTCTGTCCAAGCGTAGTGTTGCACATCTCCACCCTGGGAAAAATTATGATATTACTGTCTAATAAAAGTACCGATCTCTGAGAAGGAAGGTAAAAAAAGATGGCAGAGACTCTGCCATGTTTTTTACCTTCCTTCTCAGTGATCGGTACTTTTTATTAGAAAGTAATATCATAATTCTTCCCAGGGTGGAAACGTTTGAGGTTTTACATCTTAAACTTACAATCGTCAATAACCACCTGAAGGGGCAACAATTTAATTCCACAGAAAGCAAATCCAATGTTAATGAATAATCGGTCAGACACTCAAAATATTACTTTCTCATTTAATCTTCCAGGTGTGACAGACTTGTCGAAAGACTGATAATGGGGAAGGAAAAATTCCGATTAGATAAATTGATTTTCTATCTGCACATTTATAAATGAGAATGTTACCAAAAATGGGAAAATCCCATGTAGTGTGTTCGGACAGTTCCCTTTCACTCTGAAGTGAGGGATCAGATTGACAGACAGATGGTATGAAGGCTTCACGTTTATTAGCAGGACCTGAGTGAAATGAATTTTGACAGTCAGAAATCTAAATCCAGTCTCCTGTAGGTAAGATCGTGCAACATAATATTTGGCCATCAATTCTGCAAGGACCTCGGAAGACAGGAGCGTGCGATGAAGTGAAATGTCTTACTGGGACCCTTAAGGTATTCTGACTGGAATAGGAAATGTCAAGATGTTGAAGGAAGTCTGGTATTTTTAACTTGTACCAATTACATACCTGACTTAGGACGGGTCAGTTCTGCCGTTAGTCTTTACGTAAGTATCACCGACTGAACAGTGAAACAAAATGCTTTTAAATAATCTCCTCAACGCACTGAGTTTTGGTTCTATTTTCTTTCCCCCTGTGCGTTTGCTACTTGAAGCGTGAGTGAGTGCGTGAGTAAGTCTCTGGCCTGAAGACTGGATGATCAACCTGCAGATGCCCTGAGGGCTTCCAGGACCTTTGTTGTGTGTGTTAACCCACGGAACTGTGAGCCCCAGAGGAATCGCCCGAAACCGATCTGGAAAGCAGCGAATGTGCCGAGAGACCAGGTCTTGCCCATCTAATTAGGATCAGCTGTTCTTTTGCATTTGACTGTAGATCTGAGAGAGTGTTTGTCCAACACTGTGGGCTACTGAGCTCCCTGTGAATGTGTGCTGGCTGTAAGTCATTTGTACAGGAATAACACCCCAGCCGCGTTGGAGATATATATTATTTATGTACCTGTGCTGCTTTTTGACATGTTAATAGATGATTTCCAGCTGTTTACTCAGTAACACAGCTTATACCGTTCTTAAATAACACCTGGCCCCCTTCGCATTTAGCATACATGGTTGATATAGGATCGTAACATCAGTATTTGTATTTCTAGATTGTTAGTCTACTGGGTTCACCACTCTTTGCAAGGGGAAATACCAAAGATGCCCAAACACTAATGTACAGTCACAGATTTACCTAACTATCAACCAATTGTTAATTGTGTGGAACAATAGCAAAGCAGTTCAAACAGAAGCAAGAAACTGCAAATGCTGGTTCATAAAAGAAGACACAGAGTGCTGGAGTAACTCAGCGGGCCAAGCAGCATCTCAGGAGAACATGGATAGGCAACATTTCAGATCAGAACCCTTCATGTCGGGACCCTTTTACCTGCTTAGATATGAAGTGTCCACTTTGGTTCTCTCAGTAGCTCTCTTGCCTCTTTGAGTCAAGTGATTCATGAGTTCACCTTGAACACACAAGCATAGGCTGTCGATCCCTTAACGTTGAGGGGCGGCATTGAGGGGCGGCATTGAGGGGCGGCATTGAGGGGTAGCATTGAGGGGTGGCATTGTGTAGTGGCATTGAGGGGCGGCATTGAGGGGTGGCATTGTGTGGTGGCATTGAGGGGCAGCATTGAGGGGCGGCAATGAGGGGCGGCATTGAGTGGTGGTATTGAGGCGTGACATTGAGGGGTGGCATTGAGTGGTAGTATTAAGGCGTGACATTGAGGGGCAGCATTGAGGGACGGCATATTAATGTACTACATAATAAATCCTTTAAAGCCTCTCATAAATGGGATTATACAGTACGTCCCTCACAGAATATATAAACACAGAGCATTACAATCCACACAACATGTCATGCAAATCTCGGCAAATAATGAAGAATGGTCTCCACCTAAAACGTCACCTATCCATGTTCTCCGGAGATGCTGCATGACCTGCTGAGCAACTCCATCACTTTGTGTCCTTTAGATCGACATAAAATGCTGGAGTAACTCAACGGGTCAGGCAGCATCTCTGGAGTAAAAGGATGGGTGATGTTTCAGGTTGGGACCCTTCTTCAGAGATGCTGCCGGATTGCTGAGTTATTCCAGCACTTTGTGCCTATCTTTGGTATAAACCAGCATCTGCAATGCTTTGTTTCTTTGCTCTGCACCCTTCTGTGTATGAACCAGCAACTGCAAGGTCTTTGTTTCTATAATGTAACCACGTTCTTTAGGTAGCCTAGAGATACATGCCCATTGTAAAAGTTGCTTATTTTTGTATTAAAATATGCAACTTTGGGAAAATTCTGAGCAGTGTGTAAAGGTACATTTTAAAAATATTTGAACGGTGGAAGTAAGTGATTTCTACGCTGGATTTTCCAGCACTTATGATAGAAACTCACAGGGGCACTTGTGGCAAAGAGCCGATGTATTTCGATGGGTTGCACTGACACTTCAGCTCAACAAAAGGAACAATGTACGTTGGAATTTAACGACTGTGTCATCTCTAGGAAGATCCTTGCCAAGTAAAGGGAAGACTGAGTTCACCAAGCCACAGGGCTTTGATCTTTAATTAGTTGGAGAAGCTCTTTTGCAGAGGAGAAGTGGACAGGGCTCGCCATACATTCATTGGGAAGGAGATTACACATGGACCGCCAGTCACCAACCCGGTTGGAGTAATATTCTTAGATGGTGTGGGTTAAATTCTCACGGTCAGGACGAAATAGTTGCCAAATTCAAGCTGAGACCAATTAAACATGGGAAATTGTGAGCCGTTCTGGTCACCTTGATGTCGGCTGGATGTCATTCAGCTGGAAAGAGCGCAGAAACAAAAAAATCACCAGCTACTCAAGGGCTTGTGATCACAAGTTCACAAGTTATAGGAATAGAATTAGGCAATTCGGCCCATCGAGACTACTCCGCCATTCAATCATGGCTGATCTCTGCCTCCTAATCCCATTTTCCTGCCTTCTCCCCATAACCCTTGACACCTATTCCAATCAAGAATTTGTCTATCTCTGCCTTGAAAATATCCACTGACTTGGCCTCCGCCGCCCTCTGTGGCAATAAATTCCACAGATTAACTACCCTCTCACAAAATAACTTCCTGCTCACCTACTTTCTAAAAGAGCGCCCTTTAATTCTGAGGGTATGACCTTTGGTCCTAAACTCTCCCACCAGTGAAACCATCCTTTCCACATCCACTCTATCTATGCCTTTCATTATTCTGTAGGTTTCAATGAGGTCCCCCTTCAAACTTCTAAACTCCAGCGAGTACAGGCCCAGTGCTGTCAAACGCTCATCGTACGTTAACCCACTCATTCCTGGGATCATTCTTGTAAACCTCCTCTGAACCCTCTCCAGAGCCAGCACATCCTTCCTCAGATATGGGGCCCAAATTTGCTCACAGTACTCCAAATGCGGCCTGACCAGCGCCTTATAGAGCCTCTGCATTACATCTCTAAGGAGAGGCTTGAGAGGCTGGGTATTCTTTTTTCCCTGGAGCGTAGGAGGCTGAGGGGTAACCTTATAGAGGTAGACAAAGTCACGAGAGACCCAGATAAGGTGAATCGTCACACTTTTTTCCCGTGATAGTGGAATGCAGAACTGGAAGGCAGAGAACAGGCCCTATTGGCCTACAATGTCTGTGCCAAACAGACGGCACCCGTAATCAGGATCGAACCTGGGTCTCTGGCGCTGTAAGGCAGCAACTCTACCACTTGCAAAGTTGTGACATTCTCTCCTTAAGCCACCTCCGCTCCGATTTTATTTCCCATCTACAAATTGTAAATTCCGAGCAGCGGGTTCAGAAACAGCAGTTTTGGCCAGAGCTCACAGCTGCGGTCTCATACAGCACCACCAGCCAGCAAGCAGGTCGGCGATATTAAAGCGAGCCTGGGATGCCACCCACAGAGGAGGTTGACTTGTAACGGTGAGGGGGAAACCGAGGGAAGGAGGAACACCGAGGGTTAAAAGACACCTTTGTATGTGTCGGGACGCCTACAACATGCAGTGGCCCAGTGTCAGGATAGAGTCACGCCCACCAGGCCGTGTCATCTTGCACTGGGGCCCTTATCCGTGCTGTCTGTCTGCAAAAGGGCAGCTTGTGGAAATCAATGCGGGGGTCTCAGTAATGACAAAATCAATGACCCAGCAGGGACCCTTTAAATCATGTATAGCCCTCCACTCTGCAGTGCATTGCTGCTTGTTTCACTGTGAGTGGAAAACAAAGGTCACATCATGAACTTTTGATCTAGATTTTGTTCGTTTGTCAGAAAAAACATACCGCACGTGGTTCTCAACAGAAGGGGGCCAGGCCAACGTCCTGATGGGCAAGACTGGGCAATTAGGACACACACTTAAGGATGGGAGCAAAGTACTTCACACAGAGGGTGGTGGGTACGTGGTATGTGCTGCCAGAGGGCGGCACGGTGGCGCAGCAGTAGAGCTGCTGCCTTACAGCGCCAGGGACCCGGGTTCAATCCTGACACCGGGTGCTGTCTGTGCAGAGATCTCCGGTTTCCTCTCACACTCCAAAGACGTCCAGGTTTGTAGGGTAATTGGTTTTGTAAAATTGTAAATTGTCCCTGGTGTGTGTAGGATAGTGTTAGTGTGTGGGGATTGCTGGTCAGAGCGGACTCGTTCGGCTGTAGGGCCTGTTTCCGGGCTCTATCACTAAACTAAACTAAACGAGGTAGTTGAGGCAGACACAAAAAAGCTGGAGTAACTCAGCTGGTCAGGCAGCCTCTCAGGAGAAAAGGAATAGGTGACATTTCAGTCAGAACCCTTCTTCAGTTGAAAGGTTTGAAGAATGTTCCTGACCTGAAACATCACCTATCCTATCACTTCGGATCTTATGATCTTTTCATACTGGAGTCACGCATAAAAATAGTTCTCTCCAAATTCAACCTCTGGGTTCACATTCGTACCTTGTAGCTAAAAATATTCTTCTGGCATGCAACTTGTACTTCAACATGTCGGCAAAAATAATGCCCTTCCTCTCTTCCAGCTTTCTTTCCCCTTTTCACCTACAATCAGTCTGAAGAAGAGTCCCGACCCGAAACGTCACCTGTCCATGTTCTCCAGAGATGCTGCCTGACCCGTTGAGTTCCTCCAGCACTTTGTGTCTTTCTTTCAATGCGGGTCACCAAGATTCAGCAAACCCTGTGGCTGACACCTTCAATGTTCTTATATCATTACACAATCTAAACCGCTTTCTGTTGGCAAAAATATTATTCTCCTGGCATATTAACCATGTTTAACTTGTATTTGAACATGTTGGCAAAAATATTCTGTTTTTCTGTAATGTCTGTGTGATATTATAAATTAATTACTTGTATAAGGTTGCTTTGCTGTGGTTTTATTCATATTTCAACTCTTAATTTCTCTTCTGATATATTAACCATGTTTAACTTGGTTGGAGTTCATACGCTGGTAATTTTCCAATTGCATTTAGAAACATGGATGCCAGCTCTTTGCTTCTGAATACTCTTTACTCAAACTCTAGAGCAGACCTGTGTTTTGTTGAAAACGCAAGCCCCAAAATAGATACTTGTTTTCTACCTGATTTTCTTTCTGTACATGATTGTTTTCTGTTTTTAACTTGATCTGCACTATTATCCCTCGGAAGATAAGGGGAACTTATGGGTAGGGCAATCAAAAACAAGAGGACATATGTTTAACGTGTGAGGGACATGATTTAATATTAAACATTTTCACACAGAGGGTGGTGGGTATATGGAACGAGCTGTCAGAGGAGGTCGTTGAGGCAGGTACTATAATGGTATTTAAAATAAACTTGTACAGGTACATGCATCGGAAAGGTTTAGAAAGGCATGGACCCAAACACAGAAAAATCAGTCTAGTGTGGATGGGGCATCTTGGTTGGCAAAGACAAGTTGGGCCGAAGGGCCTGTTTCCGAGCTGTATAACTCTATGACTCAAGTTTATCAATCTGCTTCCCATTTAAGTTTATTCTGTAGCATTCCTGACTTGGCCAGGCCATTAAAATAGCAATATTAATCCATACATGAAACATAATCGTAAAACGTATGTTGCTCAATGATGACCATTCACATCCCTATTGTTTCCCTGACCAACTTTCTGCTCAAGTTATGCAGCAGTCTCGAGAAATCAAATCAATTCTGTTTAGTTTAGTTTACTTTAGTTTTGTTTGGTTTGGTTTAGTTTAGTTTAGGTTTGTTTAGTTTAGGTTGGTTCAGTTTAGTTTAGTTTAATTTAGAGATACAGCATGGAAACAGGCCCTTCGACGCACTGAATCCAACACCAACCAGCGACCACCCGTACATTAGTTCTATCCCACACACTAGGGACAATTTACAGAAGCCAATTAACCTACAAACCTGCATGTCTTTGGAATGTGTTAAATATTTGTTTCAAGTTGGTTTTATTTGTTTGGATTGAATTATAATACAATACCAATATGGAGATTTGGAACTTGGCCATTTAAATCTGCAGTTTATGGAAACTGTGATTCGAGCGTAAGATTTATTGGCATAGATTTATCACTGTTTGACTGCAGTTATGAGGGATGTGGTGTACATCAGGCCATTAAGCTTGAAATTGTACTCCAGTGCCTCCGTAAAATATATTAAAGATACAGCATGGCATGCTTTTGTCTGATTAGACTCCCGAGAAACTTCTTGGTCTCTTATCTCATAAAGAAAACATGATACTACTGTAAATTTTTGTGCTTGATTTCTTTCAAAGCAGACATAAAAAGAAAAATGTCTTAATTCCAGATGACAGGTTCGGTGAGTTTCTTGCAGAAGTCTGAACACCAGAATGGATCAGAATGTAGAAAAAAGGAACTGCAGGTGCTGGTTTACATAAAAAGATACAAAGTGCTGGAGTAACTCACTGGGTCAGGCAGCAGCCCTGTTAACTTGAAGGGTCCCGACCCGAAACGTCACCTGTTGATGTTCTCTAGAGATGCTTCCTGATTGTTTCTTTGTAAATGGAATCAAAGAGGTGGCAAAATAGGCTAATTCCGCACTGTAAATTCTATGTAATTAGGTTTATTTTTTTATTTTTAGAGATACAGCGTGGAAACGGGCCCTTTGGCCCACCAAGTCTGTGCTGACCATAGATCTGAAGAAGGGTCTGGAACCGAAACATCACCCATTCCTTCTCTCCAGAGATGCTGCCTGTCCCACTGAGTTATGCCAGCATTTTGTGTCTACCTTCGAGTTAAACCAGCATCTGCAGTTCTTTCCTTCACCTGTACACTTGTTCTATGTTATCCCAGGGGCAATTTACAGAATCCAATCGCCCGCAAACCCGCAGGTCATTGGAATGTGGGAGGAAACCGGAGCACCTGGAGAAAACCACGCAGCCACAAGGAGAACGAGCAAACTCCATGTGGACAGCACTCGTAGTTAGGATCGAACCCAGGTCTCTAGAGCTGCAAGGCAGCAGCTCTACCAGCTGCACCACAGTGCCGCCCCCTAAAAATATCCGAATAATTTCAACATTCTATGTAAGTTTAAAGGTTCTTTTGTTGCATCTGGCGAAGGCATTTTTTATTTAGTTCAGTTTGGTTTAGTTTAGAGATACAGTGCGGAAACAGGCCATTCGGTCCACCATGTCCGCACCAACTAGCGATCACCGCACACTTACACTATCCTACACACTCTAGGGACAATTTACAATTTTACCGAAGCCAATTAACCTTCAAACCTGTTCGTCTTTGGGGTGTGGGAGGAAACTGGAAATCCCGGAGAAAACCCACGCAGTTCATGGGGAGAAGGAACAAACTCCATACAGACAGCACCCGCACTCGGGATGGAACCCGGGTCTCTGGCTCTGTAAGGCAGCAACTCTACCGCTGCACCACCGTGCCGCCCTCTGCCTATATTTCTGCCCGTAGAGTCATTAAAAATATTCCAATATCTTATGAACATTGCATATTCTCAAATGACATCCTTTTATTTTGCCTTCTGGTAATTTATTCCACTGAATATCCTGTCTCCCCCACACTAATCTGTGTTATCACCACCCAGTGAAGTGTTGGTACGAGTGTTCCCCCTGTAGCAAAATGACCCATTGTCATTCCTTCCTGACTTGGAAATGAAGGGCTTGACCTCTTGGGTGTTTCTTACATGGCTGCACAGCTAAGAATTGATAAAAACTCGTTCCTACTGTGATCACGGGTTATGAGTTTCAGGGAACAGAGAGGTCGAAATAATTTATTTTAGTTCACAATGAGCTGAACTACTTTTTAATGTTCAGGCCCTTTCCCACATACTATTTGAAAATAAATCACACCATAATAAAGTGAGTTTAATGCCTAATCAGTTGAAGTACATCCCATTTACCAAATAAGAAATGATTTAGTGTAAGATAGACACAAAATGCTGAAGTAACTCAGCGGCACAGACAGCATCTTTAGTTTAGTTTAGAGATACAGCGCGGAAACAGGCCCTTCAGTCCACCGGGCCTGCACCGACCGGCGATCCCTGCACTCTAACACTATCCTACACACACTAGGGACAATTTACATTCATACTAAGCCAATTAACCAAGAAACCTGTACGTCTTTTGAGTGTGGGAGGGAAACCGAAGATCCTGGATGAAACCCACGCAGGTCACGGGGAGAACGTACAGACTCCGTACAGACAAGCACTCGTAGTCATCCTATGAAATCCTAATCATTCTAATATTCTTTACCATTTAGTAGAACCCTTTTGATGTTAAAATTGTGCTGAGTTAAAGTACCTCGGTTACCCACAATGGAACAAAAATGTAGCCAGATCTAACAATTTCACATCTGGGCTGAATATGGAGCCTATAGTTAGCAGTATGTATTGTTAATCTGTGGACAATTGTGATGACAGCTAACTCTTTAATCTATTGTTGATCTCAGCTTCATTTCATAAAGCTCACTTCACTTCATAAAAATGCTTGCTTAATATCTGGTCAGCATAAATGAGAACTGGCTGTTTTCTGAGGACTGATGGCTCATAATCAAAATCAATGCAGATGAATTGATAATTGGACTTAACATTTGTACAATGTAGCTTGAAAGCAAGGAATCCCACAGCTTTAAAAAACAGATATTTTCAAAAAGACAAGTATTTGTGCTCTTTCGGGAATTAAAAGGTTAATTTTCTATTGCCGTCGCCAGTCAAAAACTGGCTTTTAAACCTCTGAGTTTACAAAGAAAACTCACATCCAGAATTCTTTCAACAATGTTGGCATCCTTGTGATCATTTGTTCTTTGCTCCACCTGGTAGCTCTTGCTTAAAGATCTTCCGCCCCCCCCCCCCTCCCCCATCCCCCTGCTCTCTTTTCTTTTGAAAAGTTACAGTATTAAAAACTCCGCTTTAGCGGCTCTTTTCGATCCCCGGAGAATAAGAGTGGCGCAGAAGAGAACCGATTACAGAGCGGACCATATCATCTAAGCTGACAGACCTTCAAGGCTCACGCTGGGAAACCTGTTGTTCGACCAGGACTCTCCTCTGTCGCAGGCCCCATTTAGTCTGGGATGAAGGTTATTCAGAGGCAGCACCCAGCCAGCGAGCATCTTTGATCAGGAGACCATTGAGGAAAAGCCAAACGAATGTCTGAAAGCATACAAGTGTGAAAGTGCAACTGGATGTTTACCCTCTGAAAATATAGTGAGGGCAGATTATTCCAGTTGCGTTTAACCTCATCTCTTTGCAAAATTTGTTGCAATTCCACACGTTCCTTTAAACTACAAGTTTAATTACTTTAGTGGGGGTCAAGGAAAGAGCGTTCACGTCTCGGCCCTGTTTCCGCCAATCTTTCCACCACCACGCACAAGAAGCACAAGACGCAATTGTATGCAGATGCCGAGAAGTATGTTCAGCTTTGGCTGAACAATTTCTAATCTTGCGATGTGGACTCGATAAGAAGAATGACTTTAGTTTAGTTCAGTTTAGAGATGCAGAGCGGTAACAGGCCCTTCGGCCCACCGGGTCCGCACCGACCAGTGATCCCCGCACATTAACACCATCCTACACCGGGGACAATTATTACATTTATACCAAGCCAATTAAGCTCCAAACCTGTGCGTCTTTGGAAACCGAAGTTCTCGGAGAAAACCCACGCGGTCACACGGAGAACGTACAAACTCTGTACAGACAAGGTCCCAGAGCCAGGGTCAAACCCAAGTCTCTGGAGCTGTAAGTGGTGTAAGGCAGCAACTCTACTGCACTGCCACCCTGCCGCCCACTAATAAAATTAACCTGCAACTTGCTAGTAATAAGTTCAAAAAACCTATTATGCAATTTTTTTTCTAATTCCCCTGCTGAACACTTCCTTCCACCTACAGTTCTTTCAAGATAGTTTGAGTTTAATTTTTGTGTCACGTGTATCGAGGTACAGTTTTGTTTTGAAAGACAATACATGATTGCAAGGGTATAACGTGAATAACGTTTAGTGCAAGATAAAGTCTAGTAAAGTGTGATCAAAGATAGTCCGAGGGTCTCCAATGTAGTAAATAGTAGCTCAGGACTGCTCTCTCGTCGTTAATAGGATGGTTCAGTTGCTTGATAACTGCAGGGGGAGAAACTGTCCCAGAATATGGTTGTGTGAGTTTTCACACTTCTGTATCTTTTACCTGATGGGAGAGAGGAGAGGAGGGAGTGGCTGGGGTGTGACTGGTCCTTGATTATGCTGGATAATCCTTGATAATGTTAGGGAGGATGTATAAGAAAATTCGTCAAAAATTGTTGCAGGATTTCAGATACTAGCAAACTGGGGAAAAACTCAGCCAAGGGTGCTGTAAAATGGATGATATTAAATTGGCTATTTATCAAGGTTCTTATTTATTTCCACGAAAGCCAAAGGAAGGGGATATCAGAAATATGAAAAAGATCTGCAGATGCTGGAAATCTGTGGGAAAAAAACAGGAAATGCTGGAAACACTCAGCAGGTCAGACAGCATCTATGGAAAGAGAAACAGGTAAAGTTTCAGGTCCTAAATCCTTAATCAGATCACAGAACATTGTTTGAACCTGAAATGTTAATGAAACCTGGATAGAATATTGGGTTTGGTATAACATGAATACATGCACTATTGAAAGCGTTTGGTCAGGTTGCCTCACAGCTTGGTTTGGGAACAGCAATTCCCAAGACTGCAAGAAATGACAGAGTTGGTAAATGTACGTCAGTCCTTCACACAGCTCATTCCCCGATATAATTGAGGTCAAGAGCAATGAAATGACCAACGGAAGGATGGTGGATGATAAAGGAATGTGATATTTGAACACAAACAAACAAAATGGCCTAAAGGAACTGTAAATGAAAGTAACAAAAACCCTGTATTAAGGAACTGCAGATGCTGGTTTAAACCAAAGGTAGACACAATATGCTGGAGTAGCTGGAGAGAAGGAATGGGTGGCGGTTCGGGTCGAGACCCTTCTTCAGACTGAGGCTGAAGAAGGGTCTCGACCTGAAACGTCACCCATTCCTTCTATCCAGAGATGCTACCTGTCCCGCTGAGTTACTCCAGCTTTTTGTGGCAAAAACCTTGATCAATATCATAAATTCAACGCAATATCTATTACTAGTTGTACCGACCCAGCGCATTTTATTTCATTTCAGCTGAGCTGAACAGCCAGGAGATGACAGCAGCTGGTGGTTGATATTCAAGCTCTGGTAATGAAAGGTAAATGCATTTCATCTTCCTCCCCCCCCCCCCCCCCTTCCCTCCGTCCCTTCATCTGGATACACTTACACAGACACACGCATGCACACACACACACACACACACACACACACACACACACACACACATACAAGCACACTCACACACACACGCATGCATGCACAAACATACACTCACACAAACACACACGCATGCACGCACACTCACATAGACATACACGCATGCACTCACACTCACACACACACACACACACACTCTCACACAGACACACTTGCATGCATGCACGCACACACACTCACACAGCCACACATGCACGCACACACACACTCAAACTCACACAGACACACGCATGCACGCACACACATGCTCACACAAACACACACATGCACGCACACACACACTCACACAGACACACACATGCATGCACACATACACACATGCACGCATACACAAACACACACACATGCATGCACACACTCACACTCACACTCACACAGCCACACATGCACGCACACACACGCTCACACTCACACAGACACACACATGCACGCACACACGCGCTCACACAAACACATGCATGCACGCACGCACACCCACTCACAGACATGCACGCACACACACGTACACGCCTGCATACACAAACACACACACACACGCATGCACGCACACACATACACACTCACACAGACACATGTATGCATGCACACACATACTCACACTCACCCAGACACACACGCATGCATGCATGCGCACACACACATACATACGCACACGCATACACACACACACACACACACGCGCATGCACACTCACACAGACACACATATTTTGATTGAGCTCTTTGAAACTTTCTGGTTTAATATCAAATAGTAGACACAAGGAACTGCAGATACTGATTTACACAAAAGGTTACAAAGTACTGGAGTAACTCAGCGGATCAGGCAGCAATATCAAATTCAACGGAATATATATTACTAGTTGTACCGACCCAGTGCATTTTATTTCATTTCAGCTGAGCTGAACAGCCAGGAGATGACAGCAGCTGGTGGTTAATATTCAAGCTCTGGTAATGAAAGGTAAATGCATTTCATCTTCCTCGCCCCCCCCCCCCCCCTCCCCTTTCCCTCCGTCTCTTCATCTGGATACACTTACACAGACAGGCGCATGCACACACACACACACACACACACACACACACACACTCACACACACACACACACTCACACTCACAGACACGCATGCATGCGCGCACACACACACACAGACACACACACACGCACATGCATGCACACACACACTCACATTCACACAGAGACACACTCACACACGCATGCATGCACGCACACACACTCACAGACACACACGCATGCATGCATGCACACACACAGACACACGCACGCATGCACGCTCACACTCACACAGACACACATCATATTTTGATTGAGCTCTTTGAAACTTTCTGATTTAATATCAAGCAGTAGACACAAGGAACTGCAGATACTGATTTACACAAAAGGACACAAAGTGCTGGAGTAACTCAGCGGGTCAGGCAGCATCTCTGAAGAACATGGATAGCTAACTTTTCAGGTTGGGTCCTCTCTTCAGACCCTTCTATCAAGTTCAGAAATGTGAAATGTCTAACTGTACAGTATTGTGTTCTGAGAAGAAAAAAAATAAATGATCTGAAATATTAACCAAGTGCCTCAAAAACAAAATAATGCTTGACTTACTAGATATTTCCAGCATTTTTCTGTTGATAATTTAAATGTCTTGCTTCTTCAGTGCTTTGTTTAATCTTTTGCTGTATACTAGGTATATATGTACCATTCCTATAATCACAGGAACACATAATCTGCGCACCTACAGCCAGTATTAAAGATTTGAGAGCTAATGGCTAACTTTGCATAAATCCACAATGCAACTTTGGAATTCAAGAGCAAATCAATTCAGCTTCTATCAATTCAGCTTCTATTATTCAGCTTATTCTGCTTCCATCACCCCATTCAAAATGAAACAATTATGTTTAGGCTGAAACAAATCAAATTTAGTCAGGGCTGGCTGACAAAATTAAAAAAGATAATTACAAAATAGATTTAATTAAATATTATTGATCTAGTCCAACCATGTTAACAGTTTTTTTTATTGAAGTTCTTCCTGTTCATTTGCCCAGTGACAGATTGAACAGTTGTAAACTAGAGACTAAAAAGAAAGCAACATATCGAAGGTGTCACAAAAGCAATTAATTGTGCTATTTAAGATTTATCAGAACCCAAATGTTTCAGCGGGTTTCGAGGATGGTTGTAAGATTTTTTTTTTAAATGTTGTTTCACACTATTATGTGGAATCAGTCTTTTGTTGATATTTAGCAACAAATATATTGTTCCATTTAAATCAAGACAAAGTAAATGTGTAGGAAGGAACTGCAGACGCTGGTTTAAGCCGAAGAAAGACACAAAGTGCTGGAATAACTCAGCGAGTCTGACGAAGGATCTCGACCCGAAACGTCGGCCATTCCGTCTCTCCCGAGATGCTGCCTGTGCCGCTGAGTTACTCCAGCATTTTTTGCCTATCGTCAACGTTAATGGGCACTTTGGTATCTTTGGAGTTCTGAAAGGGTTAATGCCACGCTGTGAATAAATTGATTTAGGATGTGATTTAATAGTTGTATTACAATGAGAGGCAATGTTAGACTACACCTTGGGGCTCGTTCTTTGAGTTCAACAACTAACCCATCGATATCCCATCACTTACTCCATAGTTTTGTATTGATTCTTTTCAATTCTCATTTTGAATTGCTCAAATGTGAGCCTAACCACAGTGCTACATAGAACCCACCGCAGCTACAATGTGTAAGTAGGGGACGTGGCGACAAGATTAAGGCTTTGGTCATTGATTAGCCATTTTCAATATGGGGAATTTGCTACGTTTTGTTGCTCTTCAGGAAGTGTGACAGCTCGGATGAGCTAAATGTATCATGAAATTGTTCAACTCATTAAGCCAGGACTAGCATTGATTGTGGGCAATATTAACAGCCTCACCTCTTCAAGGCTGTCAAAGCTGAGCTACATAATTCCAGACAATAAAATTAAAATTAGAATTGTTTTTGAATCATTAACTGGAACAAAGTGTCTGTATTCTAGCCAGATATCATAGTATAAAAACTAAACGCAACAATGGCAATTTTTAATGGAACAGTTTAGAGGTGACAGCTCGGATGAGCTAAATGTGAGGAATTTTAGTTTGGATTAGTTTAGAGATGCAGCGGAGAAACAGGCCCTTCGGCCCACCGAATCCATGCCGACCAGTGATCCCCGCCCATAGGGCGGCACGGTAGCGCAGCGGTAGAGTTGCTGCTTTACAGCGAATGCAGCGCCGGAGACTCAGGTTCGATCCTGACTACGGGTGCTGTACTGTAAGGAGTTTGTACGTTCTCCCCGTGACCTGCGTGGGTTTTCTCCGAGATCTTCGGTTTCCTCCCACACTCCAAAGACGTACAGGTATGTAGGTTAATTGACTGGGTAAATGTAAAAATTGTCCCTAGTGTGTAGGATAGTGTTAGTGTGTGGGGATCACTGGGCGGTGCGGACTTGGTGGGCCAAAAAAGCCTGTTTCCGCACTGTATCTGAAATATGAAAATAAAATATGAAAATTAACACTACCCTACACACACTAGGGGCAATTTTATATTTATATCAAAAAATTTAACCTACAAACCTGTACGTCTTTAGAGTGTGGGAGGAAACCGAAGATCTCGGAGAAAACCCACGCAGGTCACGGGGAGAACGTACAAACTCCTTACAGGCAGCACCCGTAGTCAGGATCAAACCTGGGTCTCTGGCGCTTTAAGGCAGCAATTCTACCGCTGTGCCCAGCTGAACGATCATTTTTCACGGTCGATAACAGAAAGAGTTAGGATATCAATTGGGAAATGTTCATTCAAAATGACAACAAACAATGACCATTTCACATGACCTAAAGGCACAAGTGACAGAAAACCACTGAACGCTGGCACACCTTACTTGTTGATCAGTTAAATAATATAATTTCAATTTGGTTCCATGGAAATTCAATATTTTGAGTAGATAAAAGATATTTGCCAGTGAGTTATCAGTGCTCTTGCATCTGCGCTATGTGTGAATGCATCTTGTTCAATATTCATACCTCAGTCCAAAACCTAAAAAAAAAGTGATATCATTCATTCCATTGTAGAAACAAGGATGCTGGTTTATACCAAAGATAGACACAAAGTGCTGGAGTAACGCAGTGGGTCAGGCAGCATCTCTGGAGAAAAAGAATGGGTGGCGTTTCGGGTCCCATTGCAGATAGTTGAAAGGGTGTAACAAGGAGATTATTCAACTGGGTGTGGGCATTTCAAATATCCTTGTAAAATGCTTCTCAAATGTTTTGGAATAGAGTCATAGAGTGATACAGTGTGGAAACAGGCCCTTCGGCCCAACTTTCCCACACATTGACCAACGTGTCCCACCTGCCTGCACTTGGTCCATATCCCTCCAAACCTGTCCTATCCATGTACCTGTCTAATTGTTTCTTAAATGTTGGGCTAGTCCCTGCCTCAACTACCTCCTCTGGCAGCTTCTTCCATACACCCACCACCCTTTGTGTGAAGGATGACCTGATATTGTAAAATGCACTACGTAATGTTTCTGTAATGCCAATGTAATGTTTTTGAACCAGCCTGAAGAAGGGTCTCGACCCAAAATGTCATCCATTCCTTTTCTCCGGAGATGCAGCCTGACCCACTGAGTTACTCCAGCTTCTTGTGTCTATCTAATGTCTCGTAAACTTGCTCAAAGAATCAAGTAAAAAAGATATCTTGCACCGAATGTAATTTGTACTTGTAATACCATTTACCTTCGTGCTGGTAACAACATTTTGTACATAATTTTCAGTCCAATTGACCTGAAATTGGCACAATTGGCATGAAAAATAGTGGGATTTTAAACGTAAATTCAATGTACTTTACACCGAGTGCAGAAAAAACCCCAAAGTGAACTCAACCCGAAATGTTCATTATTGTTATTTCTACTGGATTTAGTTTCCCATGTAAAGGCTGTTTACTTTGCTTCAGCAGGCATAGAACAACGCTGTGGTTATTTCAAAAAGTCATGTGAGTGTATATACCAAACTATAACCGTAAGAAAATGCACGCATGGGAACATAGTCTCTTCTAGTTAGCGTGTTTCTAGACACTCACCCTTCAAATGGATGGATGACTCCTCTGTGATATATTACTTACACATTACTGTAGTTCTAATGATTTTGGTGGTGGCTGAAGTCAATAATGTAGCATGAAATAAATCTTAACTGTCCAGTTACAGTGCATATGTATTGTGTATTTAGTGAAATGTAGAGCACAGCACCATCTCTTTCACACTGATAACGCACACTTCAATGGTAAGGCACAGATAGATACATTATACTTAGGAGTTATCCGTCTTTTCTAATAAAACTGTTGTCGTGATCTAGTTGAAAATTTGTAATTTTAACTGTGTTAAAAGTGTCTCTCCTTAGTGAGGGTGCAGGATCAATTACGTTTCTAAAGATTCAAGGAACTGCAGATGCTGGAATCTTGAGCAAAACACAAAGTGCTGGAATAACTTTTCTACTCTATTAAATGATAGAAAAAAAAAGAAAAGAAAAAACTCAGCGGGTCAGCCAGCATCTGTGGAAGGAATAGACTAGCGTGAATGGTTGATCGATGGTCGGCGTGGACTTGGTGGACCAAAGGGCCTATTTCCATGTTGTAGCTCTAAACTAAACTAAACCAACCTTTCTAAAACAGGTTATCCAGTTATTAATATTACTAATTATATTTTGTAGGAACGCCACTGTATGCAAATTCACTTTCAAGATTTGACATGATAAAATGAGCACGGTTTAAAAATATTAAATTAACTGTGAAGTGCTTGATGACTTCTTGAAGTTCTTTTCTGCGGTTAAAAATAAATGTAGATTTAGAGTTTAAACATTGTTTAGTTAAAGGAATTGTGGACGCAGCCCAGACCATCACACAAACCAACCTCCCTTCCATTGACTCCATCTACACCTCACGCTGCCTCGGCAAGGCCAGCAGCATAGTCAAGGACCAGTCGCACCCTGGCCACTCCCTCATCTCCCCTCTCCCATCAGGCAAGAGGTACAGAAGTGTGAAAACGCACACCTCCAGATTCAGGGACAGTTTCTTCCCAGCTGTTATCAGGCAATTGAATCATCCTACCACAACCAGAGAGCAGTGCTGAACTACTATCCACCTCTTTGGTGACCATTGGACTATCCTTGATCGGACTTTGCTGACTTTACCTTGCACTAAACGTCATTCCCTTATCATGTACCTATACACTGTAAATGGCTCGATTGTAATCACGCGTTGTCTTTCTGCTGACTGGTTACTTCGCAACAAAAGCTTTTCACTGTGACAATTGGTACACGTGACAATAAACTAAACTGAAACTGAACTTTGGAAAGGAGAATGAGCTGCCTTATAGCACCCAATGCATTAATATTCAACATGGAACACCTATGTGCTTCTGCTTTTAAAATTCAGCTCCAGATTTAATTAATCAAACTTCAGATGAATTATTTAACTTTTGCACACCTTTGCTACTAACATTGGTGAATGCTTCTGGTCCCACTAGAATAGGAATAATCACAGGTTTTCTGATTGCTATGAGCACAGTCACCTTAGTAAACAACTCTTGTTTTCTTCTTCTTGCGTATGGTGTGCACAGCCTAAAGTTGTAGGTCAAGGGTAGACATCCAGGCCAGGGCAGCATCAGTTGTTGGGTGGATGGCCTTGATGTCACCAGGGAAAAGCCTCACAGTGAGCAGTCATTCATTCATGATGTGTGGGATGGTCTGGTCTGGATATCCGCAGTCGCAAGCAGGGCTGTGTGTCATCTCCCACTTGTGCAGGTGATGGGCTGTTCTTGCATGGAGGGTGCGGATCCTGTTCAGGGTTCGCCATTGCTTGCAATGGAGGTCAAATCCCGGTGGTTTCACTGTGGGGTCTGTGATGACCTCTCTGTTTTTGGTGTTGGCATCTTTCCAGGTTCTGCGCCACTCAGCCTTGGGGTCAAAGTCTTCCAGGGATTTGGCTGAAGACCAGAAAGGTTTGCGGGACTTCAGGTGCATGTTGGGCAGATTGTTCACAACTCTTGTGTCCATGTGTCTATGGTGCCAGAGTCAATTATTAGTATCTGTATTGTGTTGCAAAATTTATAAAGAACATCTTTCCTTGGTTTTAAGATACGATGCAGAGGGAACTATATTTAAGCTAAATTATGTACAGTAAGAGAACATCAGGCATAGCAATGATGCTTGGCAGACGGATCATAAATCATAACGGATCGAACATATGATGATCTTCTCTAACATATACGGTTCCTAACTTATATTCTTCACACTCAGTTAGAGTACAACATGCATTCTTCATCAAGTGATTTCTGTGTGAGCCTTTTTTTCTCAGGGTGAAAATGTCAAAGACTCAAGGGCACAGCTTTCAGGTGAAAGAGTTTAAAGTTTAAAGTAAATTTGCAGGACACGTTTTTTACACAGAGGGTGGTGGGGGCCTGGAACTTGCTGCCAGGGGTGGTAGTGGAGGCAGAAAAGATAGTGGTTTTTAAGAGGCTTTTAGAAAGGCACACGGATGTGCAGAGAATGGAGGGATATAGAAACATAGAAAATAGGTGCAGGAGTAGACCATTCGGCCCTTTGAGCAAACACCGCCATTCAATATGATCACGGCTGATCATCCGAAATCATAGAAACATAGAAACATAAAAAATAGGTGCAGGAGGAGGCCATTCAGCCCTTTGAGCCAGCTGATCATGGCTGATCGTCCCCAATCAATACCCCGTGCCTGCCTTCTCCCCATATCCCTTGATTCCACTAGCCCCTAGAGCTCTATCTAACTCTCTCTTAAATCCATCCAGTGATTTGGCTTCCACTGCCCTCTGTGGCAGAGAATTCAACAAATTCACAACTCTCTGGGTGAAATTTTTTTTTTCTCAGCTCAGTTTTAAATGGCCTCCCCTTTATTCTAAGACTGTGCCCCCTGGTTCTGGACTCGCCCAACATTGGGAACATTTTTCCTGCATCTAGCTTGTCCAGTATTTTTATAATTTTATATGTTTCTATAAGATCCCCTCTCATCCTTCTAAACTCCAGTGAAATCAGTACCCCGTTCTTGCTTTCTCCCATATCTCTTGATTTCGTTAACCCTAAGAGTCATATCTAACTCTCTTGAAAACATCCAGTGAATAGACCTCCACTGCCTTCTGCGGCAGAGAATTCCACAGATTCACAACCCTCTGGGTGAAAAGGTTTTTCCTCAACTCAGTCCTGAATGGCCTACCCCTTTTTCTTAAACTGTGACCCCTGGATATGGACCACAAGCAGGCCAAAGAGGTTAGTTTAAAAATACATCATATTCGGCATGGACGTTGTGGGTCGAAGGGCCTGTCCGGCACTATCCTGTTCTATGTTCTATGTTTTAAATGCCTGACTATAATTTATAGTATACTTCATCATGGTGACCAATATTGTGCAGGTGGGGGTAAAATGATCGCAGTACCAATGTTATTGGTGTTAACAAACGCATCAGGAAGGCTAGCTCCATCCTGGGGGTGTAGTTGGATTCAAGGGAGGTAATCTTGGAGGGGAGATGCTCCTCAAATTGTGGAGCATCCTGGACAATACAGCTCACCCCCTCCATGACACACTGGTCAACCTGAGGAGCACCTTCAGCAACAGACTGGTTCCACCAAGATGCCGGACAGAACGCCACAGGAGATCCTTCTTCCCTGTGGCTATCAAACTGTACAATTCCTCCCCCTTCTGTAATGGGGTAGACTGACTCCCCCCCACCCCCCCCCCCCCTTTCCCATCTTTACACATCCCCAATCCTTTCCACTCATCACTTTAATTTCATGTTTCATGTATTTTGTGTTTTATGTCTGTTGGCAGATCAATTTCCCTCCTGGGATAAATAAAGTTCTATCGTATCGTATCGTATCGTATTTCTCTTGACTCGTGTCCTTTCCTGTTGCTACCCATCTTGGTGCCCTGTTTCCAATTTTTACCATTGCAGAGAAAATAGGAGAGATCGCCCATTAGCATTGAAGGCCAAATCAGATCTTGTGAGCATTGTTTTTTTAATCTTATCCACATTCAGACTAATGTGCTTGGATATCTGCTGTCTGGGCATAAAGGAAAGACCCGTTATATCTTTTGTTAACACTTAAGATATAAGGAATGATTTTATATAAGGAGGACATCTAGATTTGAACTCTGCAACATAGCAGATGCCTTTTTTGAAAACCACTGATTTAAAAGGAAAGGCATACAAATTGCAAGAAGGTCCAGCTGGGTATGGGTCAAATGTGGGCAGGTGGGACTAGCATAGATGGGGTTCTTGGTCGACATGAACAAGTTGGGCTGAAGGGCCTGGTTTACCTGCTGGATGACTCTATGACACCAAGATTCAGCGGGAAAGTATTAGATGGCGGGGAGTAAATGATTTGTGCGTTTTGTGTTTAGATAGCAGAGGGTGGAAGAAAGTGTGGGCAGGACTTACGGAGAGCTTAGGGATAATTGTCTACTTTAGTCTGAGATGAGTTCACGCTCAGCAATGCAACTGGCCAAAGGCGCCACTGGAAGGCACGAACTAATGTCAGATTCACGCATCGTTTGATTTCAACCAGCATACTATCAAACATTACCTGAGATTGGGTGGCATGGTGGCGCAGTGGTAGAGTTGCTGCCTTACAGCGCTGCAGACCCGGGTTCGATCCTGACTACAGGTGCTGTCTGTATGGAGTTTGTACGTTCTCCCCGTGACCACGTGGGTTTTCTCCAGGATCTCCGGTTTCCTCCCACACTTCAAATATGTAGGTTAATTGGCTTGGTATAAGTGTAAATTGCTCCTGGTGTGTGTAGGATAGCGTTAATGTGCGGGGATCGCTGGTGGGCACGGACTCGGTGGGTCAAAGCCCCTGTTTCCGCCCTGTATCTGTAAACTAAACTAAACTAAACCTCATGATTCTTCCAATACGTTCAGAGTGTGTTCACACAAGTACTGCACAATCGTGCATTTTGACACTCAGCCCTGCTGACCCTTTTGAATGGTTTAATTTTGACGGGTGGCTGCAGTTGCTTTGCACCAGAGATTACAGAGAATAATAACAACAACAAATATCAAGCAGTCACCAATGGAAATTGGACTTCCTGAATTGTGAGAAACCCACACAGCTGGCAAAGCTCCAATTCATGTGGACTGAATCAAAACCGAGCGCTTTCATTCCAAGTTATTAAATTAAGTCTGCATGTGCATATCTTTATGCTTGTATTCCTTCCAATTTTGCTTCAGGGTACAGAAAACTGAATCCTGATAAAGGGAAAGCTAATTTCTTAAAGAGTGTTGAATTTTCTGTTGACTCAATGAAATGTTGAGTTGGGAAATTATGAATTTTCACCGCAGGTGACTAATTTACACTTTAACAATTCACATGAGCAGCACGGTGGCGCAGCGGTTGAGTTGCTGCCTTACAGCGCTTTCACTGCCAGAGACCCGGGTTCCATCCTGACTGCGGGTGCTGTCTGTACGGAGTTTGTACGTTCTCCCCGTGACCTGCGTGGCCTTTCCCCGACATCTTCGGTTTCCTCCCGCACTCCAAAGACGTATGGGTTTGGAGGTTAATTGGCTTGGTGTAAATTGTCTCTAATGAGTGTAGGATAGTGTTAATGTGTGGGGATCGCCAGTCAGTGCAGACTCGGTGGGCCAAAGGGCCTGTTTCCCCGCTGTGTCTCTAAAACTAACCTACATGAGGAGTCATGAACCAATTGCCCTGACCAGGAGGCAGTAATATGTTGCCGTCTTCAAACTTACTTTATCAAATTATCTGATAATTCAATATTTAGTGCAAAGATTACTTCCTATTATCAGTAGACCATACAACAAATTTTTCAATTTTCTCCTGTTCTCTCCCGAAGCCAATGACTCAAGCCGAAGTAAGTTCCAGGACTCTGGAATGAATGGGATAATCAGTCATTCAGCTGCTGTTTTGTGAACAAGCTTTGACGTTGCATGTTGGTAGGCTATTTCATCGCGGGAGTCTCACAAGGAGCTAATCGTGTTTTCACCGGCCATCCACATCTGTTTCCTCTTCAGTGCAGCTTACTGAAATGAAATATTGGGATCCATATATCAACTAACTGCAGAGGTTTCAAAGCAATATGATCCATCTTGTTTCTATCCTGCATGACAGCTTTGTACCTGTAAAAGTTTATTTTTTTGATTGTTTTTGTTCACAGGATGTGAACATCATTTGCAACACTGTTCTTTATTCTTCATCCTTCATTGTCATTGAGCCCAGGAGTCAACAGCATTGGTGAGTCTGGAGTCACTGATAAACTACACCCAAATCAGGATGACAGGGCAAAAGACAACAATTTTGGGAAGTCAAACCAGGACAGGACATTCACAGTGATTGGAAGGACCCTGGGGAATGTTGTAGAGCAGAGGGATCTAGTAGTACAGGCACACATTCCCTGAAAGTGGCGCCACAGGTAGATAGGGTGGGAAAGAAGGATTGCAGTACATTGGCCTTCATGAGTTAGGGTGTTGAATGTGAACTGTAGAAAGAAGGAATTGCAGATGTTAGACAATAGACAATAGACAATAAGTGCAGGAGTAGGCCATTTGGCCCTTCGAGCCAGCACCGCCATTCAATGTGATTATTCACAATCAGTATCCCGTTCCTGTACACAAAATGACACAAAGTGTTGAGAGTAACTCAGCAGGTCAGGGAGCATCTCTGGAGAACATGGATAGGTGATGTTTTGGGTTTGGGACATATCGCGGGGTGTCACTCTGTAGGGTGAGTCCCTCAGGAGGGAGAGTCTGAAGAAAGGTCCTGGCCTGAAATATCACCAATCCATGTTCTCCAGAGGTATTGCCTGACCAACTGAGTTACTCCAGCACTTTGTATCTTTTCATTGAATATAGAGGTTGGGACGTGATGTTACAGTTGGACGATATGTTGGTGAGGCCACATTTGAGCTACCATGCTCAGTTTTGACCAGACTGCTATAGGAAAGATGTCATTAAGTTGCAAAGAGTGCAGAGGAGATTTAGGAGGATGTTGCCAGGACATGAAAAGCTGAGTTATCAGGAGAGGTCAGGCGGGCTAAGACTATCTTGCCAGGAGTGCAGGAACCTGAGGGGCAATCTTATAGAGATGTATAAAATCATAGAGTGACTGCTCAATCAATTAGCAGTGTCGGGGAATCAAAAACCAGAGAATGTAGGTTTAAGGTGAGAAATTTAATAGGGCAAGATTTAATATGAACCTTAGGGGCAACCTTTCCACTCAGAGGGTGGTGGGTATATGGAATTAGTTGAGGTAGGAACTACGTTCTATGTTCTAAGGACATTAGTAAACCAAGTGGATTTTTACTGGAACCTTGGTAATTTGATGATTACCATTACAAAGAAATTATATATATTTTTAATTGCACATTTTTAATGACTAAAGTTTAAATTCCCCTAGTGTTATGGTGGTATTGAATCTCACACAAAGCGCTGAGTAACTCAGTGGGTCAGGCAGCATCTCTGGAGAACATGGACGGGTGATGTTTTGGGTCAGGGCCTTTCTTCAGACTCAAATTCCTTGTTGGTATCCAATAATAAATAAATGGTTTGGGGGAAAAACTGTTCCAAATAAATTGGGCAGTAGGCAAGTCATGACAAAAGACAGAACAGGGTGTTTTTTAGAACGGTGAAAAGCTAGAAACAAGATTTAAGATCCCAGTGGTCTGTGCAATGCGATCAATTGAAATGTAATGCAGAGAACGCAAGGACTACAATTGCAGAAACTAATGTAACCCTGGCCTTTGTGTTTGCAGGACCGGTGGATTTGGGTGTTGGAAACGTTGGATGTTAGAGTTGTACAAAATGGTGGTCACTCACACATGAAGCACAGAGCACAATATTCTAGGAAGGATTTATGGGTCGTGGTGGAACCTTGTAAAGCACAATGTAAATCTACCAGGATAATATCGGGACCCAAGGTTTAAATTACAAAACGGCGCCAGTTGTTTTCCATTTGGTTGCAATGTTCAAGCCTGCGGATATACTTCTACATGGGATTATGGATTTATTCCATGAAAAGTTAAAAGGTCAAGGCATGATTTGATTCAATATATTCAAGATCTTAAGGGGAACTGGTAGGGGGGGTGGAACATTCTTCTGCTAGTCAGGGAGTTCAGGATTAAATTAGAATCAAGACTTTCTGGAGTGCAGTTAGGAAACACATACGCATTGATGTAGAAATAGTGTTGGCGTGATACGCCAAGAAATTCATTGTCATTGTACAATCTTTTCAGCATCATGGAATTAAAGAACGTTTTCAACTGAGGCGACATGTTGTCAAACTGGAAAGGGTGCAGAGAAGATTTACGAGGATGTTGCCAGGACTCGGCCTAAGTTATAGGAAGAGGTTGAACAGGTTAGGACTCTATTCCTTGGAGCGCAGGAGGATGAGCAGTGATCTTATAGAGGTGTACAAAATCATGAGAGGAACAGAATGAGTAGACACACAGAGTCTCTTGCACAGAGTAGAGGGACTAAGAACCATAGGTTTAAGTAGAGGGGGGGAAAGATTTAATCGGAACCTGAGGGGTAACCTTTTCACACAAAGGGTGGTGAGTGTATGGAATGAGCTGCCGGTGGAGGTAGTTGGGGCAGGTACTATCACAACATTTAAGAAACATTTAGACAGGTACATGGATAGGACAGGATTAGAGCGATATGGGCCAATCGCAGGCAGGTGGGACTACTGTAGATGAGACACGTTGATCGGTGTGGGCAAGTTGGACCAAGGGGGCTATAATAACAATAATTTCCAGTTTGTTTTGTGTCACTTGGAAAATTTACTGGACAAAGTAAATCATCCTTGCAACCCAAAAACTATTTCTGAGTCAGAGCAAGACACAAAGTGCTGGAGTAAGTTAGGGGGTTAGGCATAGGGTTGCCAACTTCCTCACTCCCAAATACGGGACCAAGGCTGACGTCACCGCCCCGCGCCCCATGTGACCTCACCCAGCCAGCAGCCACGTGTCCCGCTCCACCAATGGCGGCCGCCCGGGCCAGGAGGCGGGTTGCTACGCAGCCTCCGTTAGGCGGTGCCTGGGCCTACACTTTCCGGGACCACAGCGGCCCCCGGGCTACAGTGTCCAGGCATACAGTGTCCAGGCATACAGTGTCCGGGCCTACAGTGTCCGGGCCTACAGCGCTGTCCGGGCCTAATATGGGACAAGGGCGGTCCCGTACGGGACAAACCAATTTAGCCCAAAATACGGGATGTCCCGGCTAATACGGGACAGTTGGCAACCCTAGTTAGGCAGCATCGCTGGAGAACATGGAGAGATGACATGTTGGGTTGGTACCCTTCTTCAATCTGATTGTTTGAACCTCCTTCTACATGAGTCAGGGCATCTTTCCCTAATCAAATCTTCTTTTGAGGAACATATTGGCCCATGTTGTCCCAGGATTAGTCATCAGTGGTCAGCCTTGGGAAAACCAGACTATACTGTTTCAGTCAGGGACTTTCTTCACATGCTGGGATGTGAGTGAGCAGTGAGGAATGGTGTGGGCAAATAAATAGATAAATAAATAAAGACCCTGTGTGTCTTTATTTTTCCAGACTACCCAATATAGCCAAAATAATTCTGCCATATATTCATTCTAATTTATCTTAGAGATCACCATCAATACCATAACTATTAATTCCTGAACTAATTTTTAATATTGCTAAATCAAAATCTGCAATACAATCCATATACATCATCACAACATACTCTTTAAAAAAAAACACATTTCCAAACATGACTTTCAAGTTTTATTTTTTTTAATTGTTACTATCGTGACATTTTAATCAATGCAGGAGCTGTTTGGGAATTCATATTGGGAATGCCTGTTGTAATGGCAGTTTCTATACCTTCTCAATGTCCAACTTTGATAGCCATTACAGCTCGGGGATGTGGTAGAGACATAGCTTCCGCACACACCGCACTCTAGGATAGCAAAAACTAATCTTCCAAATGCTGTTTCTTGATTAATTGGTCTTTATTAAAGTAGCACAAATCAAAAGAATAATTCATAGCTTATCGTTCTTATCAATGGTTTCCTCTTCAAACAACACAGTCGTTACCGTGTGGTCGGTACCGTGTGATATAAAACTGTTTTCTCTCCATCCTCTGAGACTAAACCGACCACCAATCTCTGTGGCTACGCTAGTCTCCTCAGATGTAGACACGCCCCTCTACGTATCAAATCCCACCTTCCAAATTACACACAGAGAGAAACTAGAAATATTAAACATGGCCATAATATAATAACAGTAACTAATTTAAATGTAAATGGCTCCTACACTTGTAATACAGTAGCATTTTTCCATTTACATAAATCACATTTGCTTTTCCTCTGTGCTGTAAGTATGAGGGAAACTTGGTGTTCTAGTGGATCTTAGTTAATTTTAGTTCAGCGACACAGCATGGAAAACAGGCCCTTCGGCCCACCAGGTCTGCTCTGACCAGCCATCACCCATACACCAGTTCTATCCGACACACTAGGGACAATTTACAGAAGCCAATTAAACTGCAAACCTGCACGTCTTTGGGATGTGGGAGGAAACCGATGCACTCGGAGGGAACCCACGCGGTCGCGGGGAGAACGTGCAAACTCCGTACAGACAGCATCCCTGGGCAGGATCGATCCCGGGTCTCTGGCGCCGTATGGCAGCAACTCTACCGACGCGCCACCGTGCCACCAATGTCTTTGACTGAAGGAGATTGAAACAGAACTGAGCAAGTAAAAGATAATTCAGTGGGACACAAATGCAGTGGATATACCTTTGCAAGAATATTGAAATTGCATTAGAAATTCACGACACAAGTGGGATGCACATGGCATTTAACAGCATGGGAAATCTGATATCTTTCAATGTAACTTTGGGTGAAATATAAACAGTGAACAAAAGATTAGCTGCGTTTGGGAAGTAAATGGAAAGTGGACTAACCGATAGTCGAGCTGATCTTTCCGTAGTTGTTTGGTCTGAACATTTCATACAACTTCTATTTCTAAATCATCTTTAATGTAGAGAAAATGTCCCGAGGCATTTCATGGGGACATAATGGGATAAACAGTGGCCTTAAAAAAGGCGAAGCATTTTGAAACATTTAAAAGAAAAACAGTCAGTATTTAGAGGCAGGAAAGAAAAGGCTACTGTTTGTTGGCATCTAGAGTGAACGGGATATTGAGATAAGTGTTTCAGTACTGGTGAAACTTTCCACAGAAGCTCCAGGGCTCGCCTACTTGGAAAATGGTTTAATTTTTTGATAATAAACAAAGCAAAAAAATACTAGCATTTTGAGTAAGCGGACAATTTTGTGGAACTGATCTCCAGTGGATACGTTAGTCGCCAGAAAATAAAGAGGAAGGAACTATTTTTTAACTCAAAACGCCCTTAGAACAATAGACATCAGAGAGAATTATCATTTTAAGAAAGTCAGATTCAATAAGCTCTAATGTTATGCTATTTATTAGTTTAGTTTAACTTAGTTTAATTCAGTATAGTTTAGTGGAATCAGGCCTTTGGTCCACCCAGTCCGCGCCGATCAGCGATCACCCATACATTAGCAGCACATTGGTGCAATGGTAGAGTTGCTGCCTCACAGCGCCAGAGATCCAGGTTCAATCCTGACAGCGGGTGCTGTCTGTATGGAGTTTGTACGTTCTCCCCGTGACCTGCGTGGGTTTTCTCCGAGATTGGTTTCCTCCCACACTCCAAAGACGTACAGCTTTGTAGGTTAATTGGCTTGGTATAATTGTAAATTGTCGCTAGTATGTGTAGGATAGTGTTAGTGTGCAGTGATCGCCGGTCAGCACGGACTAGGTGGGCCGAAGGGCTTGTTTCCGTGCTGTATCTCGAAACTAGTTCTATCCCACACACTAGGGACAATTTACAGAAGCTGATTAACCTGCTAGTCTGAAGAAGGGTCTCGACCCGAAACATCACCCATTCCTTCTCTCCTGAGATGCAGCCTGACCTGCTGAGTTACTCCAGCATTTTGTGAAATAAATACCTTCGATTTGTACCAGCATCTGCAGTTATTTTCTTACACAACCTGCTAGCCTACAAGTCTTTGGAATGTGGGAGGAAACTGGAGCTCCTGGAGAAAACCCATATGGTCACAGGGAGAACGTACAAACTCTGTACAGACTGCACCCATGGTCAGGAAGGAACCCGGGTCTCTGGCGCTGTAAGGCAACAACTCTACCACTGCGCCATTGTGCTGTCCTTCAAGAAAGATGGCTTCTTGCGCTAAGAATGTAATGACTCAGGAAATTCCTACAATATTTACTCCTCTTGTTATAGAAATGAAAGCAATTCACCGTGTATTTTTCAAGGCCCTGATTCACTGATTTACTTTGGGGAAGGGCGTGGTATCAATAAGATGAGTAATGCTCAGTCATCCATCACTCCGTTGGCAATGAAACAGTTCTCAGCTGTTTATAATCAAGGTCTGTGTTGAACAGTTCCAACTCTTGCAAAGTCCTCAGCTTAGAAAATCATTGGCTCTGCACTAATGGGCAGAATACCTGGTGATATGCAGAACACAAAGTGCTGCAGTAACTCAGGCGACAGACACAAAGAACTGCAGATGCTGGTTTACAACAACAACAAAAACAGACACAATGTGCTGGAGTAACTCAGCAGGTCAGCCAGCATCTCTGGAGGAGCTATAAGGATATGCAGATGCTGGTTTACAAAAAAAAGACCCGTAGTTAGGATTGAACCCGGGATTCTGGCGCTGTAAGGCAGCAACTCTACCTCTGCCCCACCGTGAGCCCTGTCGCTACAAAAGGAAATATTATAAGCGGTTAATATTAGGCTAGAAACAAAGAACAGGAGAAGCTGGTTTATACCAAACATAGACACAAAGTGTAATGCAATTGTCCCTAGGATGGTGTTAATGTGCGGGGATCGCTGGTTGGAGCAGACTCGGTGGGTTGAAGGGCCTGTTTCCGCGCTGTATCTCTAAACTAAACTAAACTAAACTATAGAAGGTCAGACTGGGAATTAACTTGGAACTGAACAAAGGAGAACATGTACTCATGGGAGTGAGCAGTAAGGATTGTATCTCAGTCCTTAGTCATCACTTGGTATAATTTCTGACACTGAAACTGTACCATAAACACCAGACAGAATTTCCAGGGTGGGGCAAACCTCTCTGGATATGGGCATAGTTATATTTTTAATGATTTAGCACTGAAATAAAAAGAGCCATGATCAGATTTCCAGGGCAACTTTCTTTTGAGGGAAAGCCATGAAATGGGTGCCTGAGTTAGATTTTTCAGGACCATAAATCACTTTTCCTGTTATAGATGGTGTCGGAAATCTGTCCTCTCTTCACCATCTCTAAGAAAACTTATGGATATGCAGTGTCACGGCAGAAGGTTGCTACCTTACAGCGCCAGAGTCCCAGGTTCGATCCCGACCACGGGTGCTGTCTGTACGGAGTTTGTACGTTCTCCCTGTGATGGCTGGGTTTTCCCCGGGTGCTCCGGTTTCCTCCCACTCTCAACAGGCATACAGGTCTGGAGGTTAATTGGCTTTGGTAAAATTGTAAATTGACCCTAGTGTGTAGGATAGTGTTAGTGCACTGGGTGATTGCTAGTCGGCCTGGACTCGGTGGGCCAAAGGGCAATTTTCCACGCTGTTTCTCTAAGGTCCTCAATGAGTATTTCTCCTCTGTATTTACCGAGGAGAAAGTCAGGAGGACGGAGGAACTTGCGGCAGTCAATGGAAGTGTCTTGAGAGCAGTCAGTGTTACCGTCGAAGAAGTACTAAAGGTACTATCGTGTATGAAGGTAGACAGATCTCCAGGGCCTGATCTGATATATCCGAGGACATTGCAGGAAACTCGAGAGGAAATTGCGGGAGCCCTGGTTGAAATTTACGAATCATCGTTAAATACAGGAGAGGTGCCGGAAGACTGGAGGGTGGCAAATGTTGTGCCTCTTTTGAAGAAGGGCTGCAGGGAAAATGCTGGGAACTATAGGCCTGTTAGCTTAACGTCTGTCGTTGGAAAGTTACTGGAGAGTATTCTGAGGTTTAGGTTATACAGGTACTTGGATGGGCAAGGGCTGATTAGGGATAGTCAGCATGGGTTTGTACATGGGAGGTCGTGTCTCACAAATCTGATTGATTTTTTTGTAGACGTGACCAAAAAGGTTGATGGGGGCAGAGCGGTAGATGTTGTATACATGGACTTCAGTAAGACAAGGTTCCACACGGTAGGCTGCTCTGGAAGGTTAGATCGCATGGGATCCAAGGAGAGATAGCTGAATGGATAGCAATTTGGCTCCATGGAAGAAAGCAGAGGGTGATGATGGAAGGTTGCTTCTCGGACTGGAGGCCTTTGACTAGTGGTGTGCCTCAGGGTTCGTTGCTGGGCCCATTACTGTTTGTCATCTAAATCAATGAAATGGATGAGAACATACAGGGCAAGATTAGCAAGTTTGCCGATGATACAAGTAAGCCTTATCCTTTAGGGGTGGACTCGCAGTTGTCATGGCTGCCATTACAGGAATCAGGCTGGTGCTAATTCAGTCTTAGGTCTTCGGATTTAGATCCTAATCTTTGTACTTGCCTCCTCGAAGAATTACCTTTTATTGTGACATTTACTTGAATTAAGCAAGATTTTTTTTGAAATAGAAAGGATTCTTGATACTGGAAAAATTTAATCTCAGGTAGTCTAAGATTTTTTGCTGTTCATTTCTAAGTCTAAGATAATGTCTCTGGCACTGTAAGCGCTGAAAGGGAGCAACTCGGCCCCTGCTGCCCCAAAACACAATAATGTGGTTTTATTAAGAACTGCAGTGACTATTGTATGTCCACCTGTTATGGTGGGTGAAAGAGTTAACATTTTATCTTAAGCAGTAAAGCTCAACGTAGTATAGTTGGCTGTTTTTGTTTTTTTTGTACATTCATCTCCATTGACAATGTCTTCTGCCCTCTGTCTATAAAGTTGACAGGGTCACATGATGGGAAGGTTGGAGCTGGGCCTTGTGTCCGTCTGACTGACAAGTTCACATGATCACAGGGTGACCCCTTAGGCACCCTGAGCATTTTGACTGACAACATGGAATGGCCCGGTCCAAAACCAACGGCATCCCAAAGGACGAGACCTACACCAAAGTGACCTAAACACAGGCTGTTCCTTTTGTTTCCGCAGCGCAAGGAGATTAAACAACAAAAAAAACTGGGGGGGGAAAGGATCAATATTCACATTTCATTGGGTCATCCTGAAGATAATCCACATAGTAATTCCCAAACACATTAGATGGAGAACGATGACAATGGTGTGGCATGTTTGCCCTAACGTCACTGATTTGGCAGAGTTAGAATGCAACATATATGGCTCCTTGCTTCTGATTAGCCCAAGCACATTGTTTCCAGGCATTTTGAGGCTAATGCATTCCACACAATAGCAACAAAATGTGTTTGTTTCTTGTAACTGATCTTTCAAATTGAAATCCTGACTTTAATGCCCTCTCGTCCAAATCCCTCGGCTCTCGACAATACTGACCAACGTCCATTTGAGGTAGAATTATTCCTGTTGTTTTCTCCTTACTACAAAGTACCATGGCAGCATTAGTTTTAGTTTGGTTGAGTTTAGAGATACGGTGCGGAAACAGGCCCTTTGGCCCAACGAGTCTGCGCTGACCGGCGATCTCCTTATACTAGCACTATCCTAGAACTAAGGACAATTTATAATTAACCTACAATAGACAATAGACAATAGACAATAGGTGCAGGAGGAGGCCATTCGGCCCTTTGAGCCAGCAACGCCATTCAATGTGATCATGGCTGATCTTTCTCAATCAGTACCTCGTTCCTGCCTTCTCCCCATACCCCCTGACTCCGCTATCTTTAAGAGCTCTATCCAGCTCTCTCTTGAATGCATTCAGAGAATTGGCCTCCACTGCCTTCTGAGGCAGAGAATTCCACAGATTCACAACTCTCTGACTGAAAAAGTTTTTCCTCATCTCAGTTCTAAATGGCCTACCCCTTATTCTTAAACTGTGGCCCCTTGTTCTGGACTCCCCCAACATTGGGAACATGTTTCCTGCCTCTAACGTGTCCAACCTCTTAATAATCTTATACGTTTCGATAACCCTGTACATCTTTGGAGTGTGGGTGGAAACCAGGGCACCCAGAGAAGACCCACGCGGTCACAGGGAGAACGTACAAACTCCGTACAGACTGCACCTGTGGTTAGGATCGAACCCGGGACTCTGGCGCTGTAAGGCAGCAACTCTACTGCTGCGCCACCGTGCCACTCCTTATCAGCTTTCCTGATAATTAATTCAGTTCACTACTTTTGTGTTCATTCCCCCACTCCTGCACTTTTCCAAAAGATGAACTGAGCCTTTTATTTAGGTATAATCTGCAAAAAGGAGTGGAAGGAAGCAAATCTGCAGGGATGCCATTTCTACTTCAAACACAGAGATACATTGACTTAGCCGGTTTGGAATGGGAATACATTTTACTTTAGTTTAGTTTAGTTTATTGTCACCTGTACCAGTGTGTGAGAGGAAACGTTCAGGAGAAAGACCACAGAAGAGAATTTGTTAAGTGATAGGAGCAGAATTAGGCCATTCAGCCCCTCAAGTCTACTCTGCCATTCAATCGTGGCCGATCTCTCTCTCCCTCCTAACCCCATTCTCCTGCCTTCTCCCCATAACCCCTGACGCTCGTACTGATCAACAATCTATCTCTACCTACTGATTTGGACTCCACAGCCTTAAGTGGCAAAGAATTCCACAGATTCACTGCCATTTGACCAAAGAAATTCCTCATCATCTCCTTCCTAAAGGAACGTCCGTTAATTCTGAGGCTCTGACCACTGGTCCTAGACTCTCCCACTAGTGGAAACATCCTTTCCACATCCTCTCTATCCAGGCCCTTTCACTATTCGGTACATCTCAATGAGGCCCACCCTCATCCTTCTAAACTCCAGCGAGTAGAGGCCCAGTGCTGACAAATGCTCATGGTATGTTAACCCATATGATCCGTGACGGAAGGCAGTGCTGGGAGCTCCTAAACCCTGCCAACAGTGGGACTGTTGGATGAAGCCAAAGCTTTGGAACCTCACAGATACCTCAGAGAGGAATTCTAAGCCAAATTCCTTCCACACCAACGATAGAATGTTTTGGGTGCCTTCATCGCAAAAATGTCCTTGGCAGTATAATTGGCAGTGAATCTAAACCAAGTTGTCACATCTGCTAACTTTGTGATATTTTAAACATTTATTTTAGTTTATTGTCCCAAGATTCGCAATACAGTGAAAAGTTATTTTGTTACGTGCTAACCAGTCAGCGGATAAACTACATATGACTACAATGGAGCCATCCAGGGTATACAGATACAGGATAAAGGGAAGGTAAAGTTCAGTGCAAGATAAAGTCCAGTGAAGTCCGATTAAAGATGGTCCGAAGGTATCCAGTGAGGTAGATGGGAGGTCAGGACTGCTCTCTAGTTGGTGATAGAATGGTTCTGTTGCCAACAGCTGGTAAGAAACTGTCCCTGAATCTGGAGGTGTGCGTTTTCACACTTATTTACCTCTTGCCTGATGGGAGAGGGGAGAAGAGGGAGTGACTGGGGTGAGATTATAACGTTTTAAGTTATAAGGTAAAACCAGCAGGGTGCCACTGAAACTTCCTGCTCCATTGAAGTCAAGTTGGAACCAAATAGCAAGAGTCGAGCTTACTTAATTGTCACATGTGCAGAAACAGATCAATTAATTTCTTACTTGTAATTTTTCCATCTAAAGTAATTGGATGCAAAAGAAAAAAAAGTGAGTAGAGCAAAAGAGCGTAATAATGGAACTCATTCTGTAACATTCTCAGTGAGCTGGTTCAGGCACTTTGGGTGCGACGTATTGTTTCTGCGTTGGAAGGTCTGTAGTCCTTTGAGATTTTGTGTTTTTGTTGATCGCATGAAAGTGTCCCAAGCTGTGGCCAAATGTCAGACTTTAAAAGGTCAATTTAAGAGGAAGCATCCAATTTAGCTTTGGCGTGTCTTACTCCTCTTATTGCTGCTCGGTATTTTGTCTTTCATCATCTGTGGTGCATTTGTTTTGAAGTGGAGTTCGGGACTCCTTAGTCAGTCATGGGCATTTTCTTGGCACATGGAATGCAAAGTCTTAGATGAAGGTTAAGGCCAACGCCACATGCCTAGAAGTTCGGTCGTGTCAACACTGGGTGTTCAAAAATCAGTTTCTTCAAGGCAATGTTTTATAAGTCAAATAAAGCCACTTTAGCTCTTCAAGCATGGGAGCGCCACAATAGACAATAGACAATAGACAATAGGTGCAGGAGGAGGCCATTCGGCCCTTCGAGCCAGCACCGCCATTCCATGTGATCATGGCTGATCATTCTCAATCAGTACCCCGTTCCTGCCTTCTCCCCATACCCCCTGACTCCGCTATCCTTAAGAGCTCTATCCAGCTCTCTCTTGAATGCAATCAGAGAATTGGCCTCAACTGCCTTCTGAGGCAGAGAATTCCACAGATTCACAACTCTCTGACTGAAAAAGTTTTTCCTCATCTCAGTTCTAAATGGCCTACCCCTTATTCTTAAACTGTGGCCCCTTGTTCTGGACTCCCCCAACATTGGGAACATGTTTCCTGCCTCTAACGTGTCCAACCCCTTAATAATCTTATACGTTTCGATAAGATGTACAATGGTACAACTTGTAGAGCTGTTGCCTTATAGCCCGGGTTCGATCCTGATTACAGATGCTGTCTGCACAGTATTTGTATGTTCTCCCCGCGACCGCATGGGTTTTCTCCGGCGCTCCCGTTTCCTCCCACATTGCAAAGACCAGCTGGTTTGTAGGTTAATTGGTTTCTGTAAATTGTCCCTAGTGTGTAGGACAGAACTAGTGAAGGGGGTGATCGTTGGTCAGCTCGGACTCGGTGGACCGAAGGGCCTGTTTCCACTCTGAATCTCTAAAACAAAAACTAAAACTAGTCAGGAAAATAAAACCTTCACCTTAAAAATACCCGACGCCTTGGCAATGTCTTGCCGTCTGTGCCAATGTGCAGTGCAACCATGCCCTGCTTGAGACCCAATTACAGACTTGTTTCCAAAGTATTAATGATATATTTTTGACCCCACTTGTAAAGATTTGCATTTACGCTCCGCTAACCATGTTCCTGACTCGCACTTTGCTCAAAATGTTCACTTGGGTTAATTATTTTACAGTCAGATTTACCGGCATGATGTGCAAAAATTTATCTTGTGCAATAAAGCCATATCGTTTTTTACAGACCTCTTTGTAACAGATTTTGTTTATAGGGGACGGACCTACCGAACCGAATCGCACCTCCAGGCCGGGCTGACGACAACGCCCCCGGACTACACCGCATCCTCAGCCGCTCTGTCCACCACTGCCTGTGTTGCTGCATTGAGATCTTGTAGCTTTGTAGCTCATGGCAGGTAAGACTTTGTTTAATGTTTCAGCTGAAACATAGAAACATAGGTGCAGGAGTAGGCCATTCGGCCCTTCGAGCCTGCACCGCCATTCAATATGATCATGGCTGATCATCCAGCTCAGTAACCTGTACCTGCCTCCTCTCCATACCCCCTGATCCCTTTAGCCACAAGGGCCACATCTAACTCCCTCTTAAATATAGCCAATGAACTGGCCTCAACTACCTTCTGTGGCAGAGAATTCCACAGACTCACCACTCTCTGTGTGAAGAAATGTTTTCTCATCTCGGTCCTAAAAGATTTCCCCCTTATCCTTAAGCTGTGACCGCTGGTTCTGGACTTCCCCAACATCGGGAACAATCTTCCCGCATCTAGCCTCTCCAACCCCTTAAGAATTTTATATGTTTCTATAAGATCCCCCCTCAGTCTTCTAAATTCCAGCGAGTATAAGCCTAGTCTATCCAGTCTTTCTTCATATGAAAGTCCTGCCATCCCAGGGATCAATCTGGTGAACCTTCTCTGTACTCCCTCTAAGGCTAGAATGTCTTTCCTCAGATTAGGAGACCAAAACTGTACACAGTACTCCAGGTGCAGTCTCACCAAGGCCCTGTACAACTGCAGCAGAACCTGCAGCAGAACCTGAAGAAAGTCACCTCTGACAGTACAGTTCTTGCTCAGCCTACGTTATTGTTGGGTCTCTACACATGAAATGGCCATTTATTACACTTGGTTATAGCAGACAATCGGCAAGAGTGGACACCATCTCCCCTCCTATGGTCCATTATGATGAGAGATTACTGCAATTGGTGTGAGCTATTCCACAGTAGTCTCTTTTAATTTAGTTTGATTTAGTTTAGAGATACAGCGAGGAAACAGGCCCTTCGGCCCACCAAGTCTGCGCCGACCAGTGATCCCCGGACATGGCCCTTAATCTGAACAGCACAGCAGAGAACGACAAATAGCGACTGAAACACCATACACTAGGGACAATTTTGCATTTATACCAAGGCAATTAACCGACAAACGTACATCTTTGGAGAGTGGGAGGAAACCAAAGATCTCGGAGAAAGCCCACGTAGTCACAGGGTGAACGTACAAACTCCGTACAGACAACATCTCTGGAGAACTTGGATAGTTGACGTTTTGGATCGGGACCCATCTTCAGTCTGAAGAAGGGTCCTGACCCGAAACATCACCCATCCATGTTGTTCAGAGATGCTCCCTGACCCATTGAGTTACTCCAGCACTTTGTGTCTTTTGTTTTGTAAGCCGGCATCTGCAGTTCCTGGTATCCAAATAATAACACTACACTGCTCATAAAGTAACTATATTATTCTGTAATGCTACATTAGCACCCGTAGTCGGGATCAAACTCGGGTCTCTGGCACTCTAAGATGGAAACGTTGGAACATAGAAAATAGGTGCAGAGGGAGGCCATTCAGCACTTCGAGCCAGCAGCACCATTCAATGTGATCACGGCTGATCATCCAGAATCAGTACCCCGTTCCTGCTTTCTCCCCATATCCCTTAATTCCGTTAGCCCTAAGAGAATTATCTAACATATCCAAGGCAGCAACTCTACCGCTGTACCCTTGTTCATTCATTGTGACTTGACTGCAGGAAGGTGATATCATCAATTTGCCAGTTCCCAGAATTGGATGGTAGGGCAGATGTTTCGTGCTGGAAGCAGAGTCAATGATTACAGCTCGGATGAAGGAGATCACGGATAAAAGTTGCGGTCCTGCCCACTGATCAGACGGACATGGCCCTTAATCTGAACAGCACAGCAGAGAACAATAAATAGCGACTGAAGCATCTAGGGAGGAAGCTTGGAAATAAACAATGACATATCTTCACACTGTTTATTTACATTTTTGTAAATATTATAAATATTTAATCATTAGTTGCAATTATTTATCCAATGAAATTTGGCACCAGAGAATGGCATTAATATTTGTTTGTTAGCAGCCTATATAATAAAACTTCCGCCAGTTTCTCACGCTGCATGTGAACTTAATTCTGCAAGTTACTGTAAGCCCTTAACTTTCATAAGCGACGAGTTCCAGAAATGCTCCCTGAAAGCTGTGAATGCCATTTTAAGTTGGTGAGTGCAGTATGTGTGTAAAAAGCAATAGATAATAACATTAAAAGACACACAGTGCTGGAGTAACTCAGCGGGTCAGGCAGCATCTCTACAGAACATGGATCGGTGATGTTTTGGGTCAGGACCCTTCCTCAGTGGGTCAGGCAACATCTCTGGGGAACATGGATAGTTGACATTTTGGATTGGGACCCATCTTCAGTCTGAAGAAGGGTCCTGACCCGAAACGTCACCCGTCCATGTCCTCCAGAGATGCTGCCTGACCCGTTGAGTTACTCCAGCACTTTGTGTGCTTTTTGTTTTGTAAGCCAGCATCTGCCGTTCCTTGTATCCAAATCATAACATTGCACTGGTCATAAAGTTGCCTCATTTTGTACTGCGATGCTACATTAACAGTTATAAAGGCTTTGGGATGTGCTTGGTTGTAAATATGGAATGCAGAGTTATGCTGGGAATATGCTGTGACCTTCCATGAGTTTCACAAGGAATACTGAACCAAAAGTTCTCAAATGCAAACATGGGGAACTATAAAAGTTAAATATGAAAGAAAAAAGTCAGGAGTTTACTATACATCTGGAATGATAAATAAAACATTGGCTCGAGAGTTAATGGCACGTAAGATGAAAGTTGATGGAACATGGATAAATGCAGAACATCTGGAGAACAAGCAGACAAGACTTGCACAGAGTCTTTCACCCAGAGCAGGGGAACTAAGGACCAGAGGGCAGTTTTAAGGTGAGAGGGGCAAGATTTAATAGGAACCTGAGGGGCAGCTTTTCCACGCGGAGGGTGATGAGTATATGGAACGAGCGGCCAAAAGCGGCACGGTGGCGCAACAGTAAAGTTGCTGCCTTACAGCGCCAGAGACCCGGGATCGATGCTGACTACGGGCTCTGTCTGCACGGAGTTTGCACTTTTTCTCTGTGACTGCGTGGGTTTTCTCCGGGTGCTCCAGTTTCCTCCCACATTCCAAAGACGTGCGGATTTATAGGTCAATTGGCTTCTGTAAATTGTCCCTCACGTATAGGATAGAGCTAGTGTATGGGTGATCGCTGGTCGGCGTGGACCCGGTGGGCCAAAGGGTCTGTTTCCACACTGTATCTCTAAACTAAACTAAATTAAACTAGGACGCAGTTGAGGCAGGTACTATAACAACACTTAAAAGACAATTGAACAAAGACATGGATAGAAAAGGTTTAGAGGGATATGGGCCAAACGCGGGCAGGTGGGACTAGCGTAGATGTGAACATGGGCAAGTTATGCCTCAACTACCTCCTCTGGCAGCTCATTCCACATGCCCACCAGCCTCTGTGTGAAAAACACTGCCCCTCAGCGGAGTTCCTAGGCTTTTGACCAAGAAGGTAAGGCTTTCAAGAGCTGTTATTCAGTAATGGAGTCATACATCACAGAAACAGGCCCTTAGGCCCAACTTGCCCACGCCGGCCAAGATGCCCTGAATCTTATATGGCTTGATATTTTATACATTTATGTTATGGTCTCATTCAGAAATTCCAACAGGTAACACAAATGGTCTTAAAGCCTCTTGTCTTTCATGCTCTGATCTTCTAATGAAAAGGATGATGCAATTGGATCTGCCTCTCTGGTTGTTTCATTGTAGATTTTACTGCTCATAAAATGACGAAAATAAAATAAACTGTTTTCGCATCCATTGATTTTCTGGTTCTTTGTCCTTTCTGAATTACAGAAATTGAGTGATATTGTTCTCGTGACAACTGATTCTCTTACCTATGAGCGATGCTGGATACAGCCTGGACTCCAGTGAAACACAATCGTAAAACCGCACACACATCTGACTTGCTCCTGACTTCCAGAGGTCCTTAACAATCCCCATTGACTTTTCCATTAGTCCAATCATCGGTAGGTAATTTGGACTTCAAGTTGTGCGAATGAAATCCCATGATCTGACAAATTGACCGAGTGGCGCACTTGGAAACGGTAGCTCATTGTCACTGGAGAACTTGTAACGTATTCTGTGTCTGGCAAAAGTGGCCTTCCCCCTACTTATCACCATGTTGGCTGTTCACCGCTAAAATAACCATTACAAGTGCATCGATGTACGCCTGAATAATAAGGTCATAAGATCATAAGGGATAGGAGTAGAATCAGGCCATTTGGCCCATCAAGTCTACTCAGCCAGTCAATCATGGCTGATCTATCTCTCCATCCTAACCCCATTCTCCTGCCATCTCCTCATAACCTCTGACACCCGTACTAATCAAGAATCTATCTGTCTCTGCCTTCAAAATATCCACTGACTTGGCCTCCACAGCCTTCTGTGGCAAAGAATTCCACAGATTCACCACCCTCTGACTAAATAAATTCCTCCTCATCTCCTTCCAAAAGGAACGTCCTTTAATTCTGAGGCTATGACCTCTAGTCCTAGACTCTCCCGCTAGTGGAAACATCCTCTCCACATCCACTCTATCCAAGCCTTTCACTATTCTGTTTATTTCAATAAGGTCCCCCCTCATTCTTCTAAACTCCAGCGAGTACAGGCCCAGTGCCGATAAACCCTCATCATCAGTTAACCTACTCTTCTCTGCCCCTCACTGGGGTTTATGGTGCTTCATTGATTCCCGTGAAGTTACTCAATTACATATCGAGAAGTCTCTTTCGGAGAATGCAACAAATGGTTCAAAGGTTTTGCAAGTAGAGCAATCGGTAACTGTTTTGATCCCACGTTTGAGTTTTGTTGGGGTTCCTGAATTCCCCGCTGAAAATGATGAAGGGGTAAGAATAAGTAAAACCCAAAGACGTACGGGTCTGTAGGTTAACATGGACACAAAGTGCTGGAGTAATTCAGTGGGTCTTGAAACATCTCTGGAGAAAAATGGACAGGTGATGTTTTGGGTCGGGACCCTTCTTCAAACTCGACTTGGAACGAGCATCTACAGTTCCTTCTGTCTCCCTAGACGTTCATAGTTGAGGTTAGTGCTATGCAGTGTTCAAGAGCCTGATGGGGGTTGTTGTGAAACAAATAAAATACAGGTTAGGACGGCACGGTGGTGCGGCGGTAGAGTTGCTGCCTTACAGCGCCAGACACCTGGGTTCGATCCTGACTATGGGTGCTGTCTGTACGGAGTTTGTACGTTCTCCTGCCTCAGAAGGCAGTGGAGGCCAATTCTCTGAATGCATTCAAGAGAGAGCTGGATAGAGCTCTTAAGGATAGCGGAGTCAGGGGGTATGGGGAGAAGGCAGGAACGGGGTACTGATTGAGAATGATCAGCCATGATCACATTGAATGGCGGTGCTGGCCCGAAGGGCCGAATGGCCTCCTCCTGCACCTATTGTCTATTGTCTCCCCGTGACCTGCAAGGGGTTTTCTTCGGGATCTCCAGTTTCCTCCCACACTCCAAAGACGTACAGGTTTGTAGGTTAACTGGCTTGGTATAATTGTAAATTGTCCCTGGTGGGTGTAGGATAGAGTAAATGTGCGGGGATCGCTGGTCGGCGCGGACTCGGTGGGCCGAAGGGCCTGTTTCCGCGCAGTATCTCTGAACTAAACTAAACTTAACAATCAGAACTGGAGACCTCCTGGTACATTAGGCCCAAACCAGAAAAGGTAACGGATATTTCCACATGCAACGTGGATGTTTGCCTTGTATATTTATATTTATTTGACTTAACAGTATGAAGAATGAACATTTGAGAGCTGAGAAATTGTACAATAAACTTACTGGAATATAATTGTGAAAGAGTATAAAGTTCCTGCTGTAATTCCTGCACATTTTGCAAAAGCTCTGATAACATTCCCCCTGCCTTGGAGTCTGATTCAATTGTACCAAGGATTGAAGCTTCGTAGTGCAATACATGCACACTGTGAAGATCAAAGGCTGATGTGTGAAATAAAGACAAAAGTGGAAAGAACACACTCATATTTTACTTTACAAAACAAACCCCTTTTAAGTAGGAAGGAACTACAGGTGCTGGTTTAAACCAAAGATAGGCACAAAAAGCTGGAGTAACTCAGCTGGACAGGCAACATCTTTGGAGAGAAGGAATAGGTGACGTTTCGGTTCGAGACCCTTCTTCAGACTGAAAGTCATGGGAAAGGGAAACGAGAGATATAGAAGGTGATGCAGAGAGATCGAGAACAATGAATGAAAGATATGCAAAAAAGTAACGATGAGAAAGGAAACTGGAAGTGCTGATGCTAGTTAATGCACTACTGCGGAAACAAGGAAGTGCTGATGCTAGTTAATGCACTACTGCAGAAACAAGGAAGTGCACAAAGGGATACAAAGTGCTGGAGTAACTCAGCAGGTCAGGCAGCATCTCTGGAGAACACAGATAGGTGGCGTTTCGGGTCAAGATCTAAAACATTGCCTGTCCATGTTCAACTGAGGAAATTCAGAGGGTCTCTGAGGATCCTTCATTGCTTCTACTCTGGGGCTGTAGAGAGCATCCTGTCCGGCAACATTACAGTCTGGTTTGGGAACAGCTCTGCCCAGGACAGGATGGCCCTGCAGAGAGTAGTACGTTCGGCAGAACGCACCATGGGAACTACACTCGTCCCCCTGCAGGACCTATACATCAGGAGGTACAGATCCAGAGCAAGCAAGATCATGAGGGACCCCTGCCACCCCAGTAATGGACTGTTCCAGATGCTACGATCAGGCAAACGCCTCCGCTGTCACGCTGTGAAAACGGAGAGGATGAGACGGAGCTTCTTCCCACAGGCCATCAGGACTGTCAACTTTTATAACCCCAGAGACTAAATTTTTGTCGACACTAATAGTAACTTATTAACTTTATTTATATGCTGTAACTGTAATTCTTTTTGTGCACAACCCGCAGGCATTGCCACTTTCATTTCACTGCACATCGTGTATGTGTATGTGACAAATAAATTTGACTTGACTTGACTTGACTTGACTTGTGTCCTTTACAGCATCCATGTTGACTGACCTGCTGAGTTACTTTGTAAACCAGCATCTACAGTTCTTCCATCTCCATGGTTTAACAGTTCAGTGTAGAAACCAACTGGGCAGCAGCAACCATACAAAGTGAAGCAATCTTTGGATTTTACATGGGCGATGTGATTGAAGTACAAAAATGTAAAACGCAAAACGACTGCCCGCACATCTGTACATGTTTTGGTGCCTTGGCAACATTACCACAACTGTGCGTTCAATTTGGGATTCATTAGAGAAAAAAAATCTCAGTGAAGCAAATATCTGGCAAAGTAATGGATACCGCAGACTATGAAGATGTGATTTGCTCATCGGTCTTAGTTGTGTAGATAAGTAAACGTAAGATGAAAGTTGATGGAACACGGATAAATGCTGCGGAAAGTCACCTGTTCTTCGGGGCTATGAAGCTTGATTGACCCGGCGGACCGCGGCCTGCGGGGGGAGCCGCCGAGCCGGCCCCGTGCTCGTCCCCCGAGACCGGAGACCTGGTGATGACATCGGGGCGAGACCGTTGGGAGAGGCAACCGGGGTCTGGCCGACCGCACCCTCGTGCTCAAGGTCATAGGTAGAGTGGATGTGGAAAGGATGTTTCCACTGGTGGGAGAGTCTAGGACCAGAGGTCACAGCCTCAGAATTATAGGGCGTTCTTTTAAAAAGGTGAGGAGGAACCTCTTTAGTCAGAGGGTAGTTACATCTGCGGAACATTGCCACCGAGGGACATGTTGGGCCGAAGGGCCTGTTTCCACACTGTATGACTCTATGACAAGTTCACAAGTGTTAGGAGTAGAATGAGGCCATTCGCCCATGGAATCTACTCCGCCATTCAATCGTGACTGATCTGCCACCTAACCCCATTCTCCTGCCTTCTCCCCATAACCCTTTCTAATCAAGAATCTATCTATCTCTGCTTTAAAAATATCCACTGGCTTGGCCTCCACAGCCTTCTGTGGCAAAGAATTCCACACATTCACCACCCTCTGATTAAATAAATGTCTCATCTCCTTCCTAAAGGAACGTCCTTTAATTCTGAGGCTGTGCCCTCTAGTCCTAGACTCTCCCGCTAATGGAAACATCCTCTCCACATCCACTCTATCCAGGCCTTTCACTGTTCGGCACGTTTCAATGCGGCTGTGGGAGACGTCCCCGGGACACGAGGGTGGACGGGCGAGGAGAGGGATGTCACGTCCAAGGAACGTGATGGCAGGAAGGCCACAGCAGCCTGGGTCTCGCCTGAATCGGGCACCGCTCATAAGAACTAGAGCGCGGACTGAACTTAGAAAATGGCGGCAAAAGACGGGCGGCACGGTGGCTCAGCGGTAGAGTTGCTGCCTTGCAGCGCCGGAGACCCGGGATCGATCCCGACTACGGGTGCTGTCTGTACGGAGTTTGTATGTTCTCCCCGTGACTTGCGTGGGTTTTGTCCAAGATCTTTGGTTTCCTCCCACACTCCAATGATGTACAGGTATGTAAGTTAATTGGCTTGGTGTAGAGTATGTGTAAATTGTCCCTGGTGTGTGTAGGATAGTGTTAATGTGCGGAGATCGCTGATCGGTGCTGACTCGGTGGGTCGGAGGGCCTGTTTCCGAGATGTATCTCTAAATAAAAACCATTGCATGCGGGCTCAGAAGACTATTTCTGTCCACTCTGTGTGACGGACTGGGCTACATCTGCAACTCTCTACAACGTCTTGCGGTCTTGAGTAGAACTGTTCCCAAACCAAGCTGTGATGCAACCCGACAGTATGCTTACTGTGGTGCATACTTACTATGATGTGGTTCAATCCACCAGAGAGTTGCTAGGGTATGTTGCCAGATTCTTGGCTTGAATATGTAACCTGATTCAGCCATTTTAATCCAATTACTTATTCTCCAGCTTTTCACTTGTGCAAAATGGTCTTATCATTAACATGTGTGAAATATAGTCAGATATTCGCAACCCTGATCTAACTAGTTCATAAGTTGTAGCGCCAGAATTAGGCCATTCGGCCCATCAAGTCTACTCCGCCATTCAATCATGGCTGATCTATCTTTCCCTCTCAACCCCAATCTCCTGCCTTCTCCTCATAACCCCTGACACCCATACGATTCACTGCTGTCCATGCTAAATTGAAGACAAAGGTAGATAAAGAATCTATCTTAAGAATAAGGGTTAGGCCATTTAGAACGGAGATGAGGAAAAACATTTTCAGTCAGAGAGTTGTAAATCTGTGGAATTCTCTGCCTCAGAAGGCAGTGGAGGCCAATTCTCTGGATGCTTTCAAGAGAGAGCTAGATAGAGCTCTTAAAGATAGCAGAGTCAGGAGGTATGGGGAGAAGGCTGGAACAGGGTACTGATTGTGAATGATCAGTCATGATCACATTGAATGGCGATGCTGGCTCGATGGGCCGAATGGCCTACTCCTGCACCTATTGTTCATTGTGTATTAATTAGTTTGGAGGAAAGGAAAAGAAGATTGTGTTGATTTGGGTAAATAACCACAGACCCACTGGGCCACATGGCCTGTTTCTGCAATGTAATTTCCATGAAAGAGACATATTTTAACATAGAGCAGTACATGAACAGGCCGCTCAGCCCATAATGTCTGTTCTGCACATGATGCCTGCGAGGAGCAGTGCAGGGCACCTCGACGGTGGAGTGGGCCGCCCGCTGGAGGCCCTGCAGCAACCTGGAGCTCGGCTAGACCGGGCGCCGCTCCAAGATGCCGAGCACGCGGACCGGACACGGCCTGCAGCTGCAAGGAGCTGCGGTGGAGCACACCGACGGCTATGCTTGGCCAGGCCGACCCTGCAACGCCACCAGGACAACAGGCCTTCATGGTCTGGTTAAAAACTCTGCACTTATGACGTCTGAGACTTGAACTTAGCAGGTAGTGAGTGGATGAGAAAGTGGGATAACATAGAGGTAGTGTGAACTGGTGATCAATGATCGGCGTGGACTCGGAGGGCCGATTATTACAGTAAAGTCTACCTTCCTTTGCTCCACTGTTATAATCATATCAGTGATCATACAGGCGTTCTATAGCACGGCAAGACATTGGCTCAACTCACCATAGCGATCAAGATGCTGGTCCCATTTGGCCCATATCCCTCTAAGTTGTTCCAAACTCAAATACTACATCCTCAATATTCCAGCATTGCTGAACTGTTTACCCTTCTTTAAGGCTGCCCAGGCTAATTCAGAAAAGCACCACTTCTACTAAAATAATGTAACTCGTAGAATTACTTAGCACAGAGGGGGGGGGGGGGGTTGTTCTGATCACTGTGATCGCTGGCTTTGTGGATTAGGTATCCAATTAATCCCACCCCACACGGACTATAATTTTGATTTTCCTTTCAGCGTTTATCCAATTGATCTTACTACTGAATCTGCCTCTGCCGTGCAGTGAGGCGGTGTGTTGACGATCTAGGCATGCCGTGGAAAAACGTTTCCAGGTGAGCCATCTGCTCCTTTGACCAGCCACATCTGTGTCCAGTTGGGCTACACAGCTGAGAACTACCTCCTGCGCTCTGAATCTTCCCCTTCGCTCTGCCCATTGTACTTGAGTTTTGTGTCGTATTTGTATTTATGTAGAGTATCATCTGAATTGATTGGGTAGCAGGCGACACAAAGCTCTTCACTGTACCTTTGGACACGTGACATAAATAAACCTAAACCTAAACCAGTAGGAACGAAGAACTGCAGATACTGGTTGACTAGGGTACTTGCCAACTGTCCCGTATTAGCCGGGACATCCTGTAACTTTGGGCTAAATTAGTTTGTCCCGTTACGGGGACCGCCCTTGTCCTGTATTAGTAGGGTTGCCAACTTCCTCACTCCCAATTATGGGACAACGGGTGACGACGTCACCGCCCCGCGCCCCCCGTGACCTCACCCAGCCAGCGGCCACGTGCTCCCGCTCCACCAATGGCGGCCGCCCGGGCGGTGATGTCACCGTATTTGGGAGTGAGGAAGTTGGCAACCCTAACGCGAAACAAAGCTTTTCACTGTACCTTGGGACACGTGACAATAATAAACCTGGACCTAAACCAGTAGAAACAAAGAACTGCGGAAACCGGTTAACACACAAAGGGTCACAGAGTGATAGAATAACTCAGCACTGGAGAACATGGATACGTGACATTTTGGGTCAAGGCCCTTCTTCGGACTGAAACATCACCTGAGAAAAGTTTTTCCTCATTTAAAACGGAGATGAGGAAAAGCTTTTTCAGTCAGAGAGTTGTGAATCTGTGGAATTCACTGCCTCAGAAGGCAGTGGAGGCCAAGTCTCTGAATGCATTCAAGAGCGAGCTAGATAGAGCTCTTAAGGATAGCGGAGTCAGGGGGCATGGGGAGAAGGCAGGAACGGGGTACTGATTGAGAATGATCAGCCATGATCACATTGAATGGTGGTGCTGGCTCGAAGGGCCGAATGGCCTCCTCCTGCACCTATTGTCTATTGTTTATTGTCTGTCCATGTTCTCCAGAGATGTTGCCTGACCTGCTGCAGTTACTCCAGCACTTTGTGTCCTAAACCCAAACCGTCCTTCTTTCCTCACTGAATGCTGGAGTAACTCATCGGGACAGGCAGCAATTCTGGAAAGAAGGAATAGGTGACGTTTTGGTCGAGACCCTTCTTCAGACTGAAGAAAGGTCTCGACCCGAAACGTCGTCCATTCCTTCTCTCCAGTGATGCTGCCTGTCCCGCTGAGTTACTCCAGCATTTAGTGTCTATCTGCGGTGTAAAGTTCCGGCAGTCTGCAGTTCCTTTCCCACACACTGTTTCCCTTCAAATCTTTTTTGTAACTGCTTATGCTTTTGAACATCTTTTATTATTTATCACTCAGAAGGTCTTCTGTGTTCTGATGAGAATGCAGATGATTCAGTTTCTCTGCTAAACTCAAAACCTTCAAGCTACTTGAATAAGTTCCCGCTGTAAGACCTCATCATATTTTCTACAGGCACTGTGCCCAGAATTGAACACAATACCTCAGCTCGGACCTAAACAGTGTTTTCCACAGGCTTGTCTTTTCTTTTCCAAACGATTCCACCGTTATTAAAAAGTACAAAGACGCCATATATAATTTTGAGAGATTTCTCCCTTTCTCCTGCCAACTGACACAACCTGTCTTCATGCAACTTTCTCCTCATTGCGCTAACAAAAACATATCATTTCACATTCCTGTGCAATAATTTCAGCTGCCATGTGCCTGTCCATATTACTAGTTTGTCCCAAAAAAAGGACACAAAGTGCTGGAGTAACTCAGCGGATCAGGCAGCATCTCTGGAGAGAAGGAATGGGTGACGTTTTGAAGAAGGGTCTCGACCCAAAATGGTCTCCAGAGATGCTGCCTGACCCGCTGAGTTACTCCAGCATTTTGTGTCTACTTTCGATTTTAACCAGCATATGCAGTTTTCTTCCTACACAGGTGACGTTTCGGGTCAGGGCCCTTCTTCAGACTTCAAAGCCGGTGTGATGGTTTACATCTGGTGAATAAAATGTTAAAATTAGAGAAATTGAATAATGACACTTAATACTTCAATGAGAAAACCCACGCAGGTCACAGGGAGAACGTACAAACAGCACCCATGGTCAGGATCGAACCCGGGTCGCTGTGCCACCGTGCAGTCCCAAACTAAACTATCAACTCCCCAGGCCATATAATTAATTGTACATTGCTTCCAGCCATGCATAGCGAGCTCAGGTTCCTATCCCTGAGCCAATTTCTGAATCGTGCCGTTATTGTTCTTCATATCCCAGAGGCCCTTAATTTTATTAAACAGTTTGGACTGTCACTAAAATTGCTCTGTATTATTGCCTCGAAACGTTGCCCCGTCACCAACAACTGGCGAGCCTGTATCTGCTACATTTCCCCCTCTCTTTTTTAAAACAAGTTGCAGCTTGCAATACTTCAGATCGCTGGCACACTGCTTTACATACTAATCCAGCATCTGCTCTGACCTTTACACTAACAGGCAACCAAGGCAGTTCTCAAAGATGGTTCTATGTATGTTTTTTAGGGCGAGGATTTTCTAACCAGTATTAGTGTTTTCTTTCAAATACTATTGCAACGCTGCGTAAAGAAACAAGAAGGATTATCTTGGAAAAAATGCAATTTGATATTTTGAAAGATTTTAACATGACCATTCTAAATGGAATAAATTGAATTTTCCAAATGATTGTGGAATTTCCAAAAATTGTGTCAGAAGGAATAAATAATTGTGGAATTATAAAGTTTATAAAGTTTGCCGATTTTCTTTGCAAGGTCACCGTTTAATCAGTGGATAAAGGTGGGAGTGGTGGAGTGAGTAGAAGTTTAAGTATTTTGCTTGTTTAAATGTCACAAATTATCATTCATATCACAAAGTTTCGTTCAGGCAAATTGTGAATGACTTTCCTCCCATCTGAGACACAGGTTCTGCCTTCATTGTTAAAGAGTTTGGAAAATCGCCTTTCTCCTAGTTTTGGGGGTCTCAGGTGCTTTCTCCATAACACCAAAGCGTTCACGTATTGTCCGAGATGTGATGAAGTGGAGACTCTGGTCGAACAAAAAAGCCACAAGTGTTCCAGGTCCCACTCGGTGAATGCAAACACTTGACCCTTAAACTGCTGGGGGCAGCAATTAAGTTCAACAGGCCATTGTTCCGACACTTCAAAAAAATCCCAAATCCTCGCAGTCAACCCTCTTGAGGAGTATTCGCAAGATCCCGGCGAGCATCCTTAATGAGTCTACGACCTGAGATTCAATGCGGTGGTGCCTGCCTCGGATGCTCTTAATACCGCAGTCTATATGCCATTCATTGTGCGCTCGGAGAAAGGCCGGCTCTTAAAGAGAGCGGGTGCTTCACAAAAGGGGGAGACACACACACACAGGGCCTCTTTGAGAGCGCGGCTGGGTTTTTGCATATCTATATGGCTGCCCCCTGAATGCATTCACTCAACTGGCTAATAGGATCGCTATCAAGCGCCCCAGCCTTTCACAGCCACTTTGGGAAACTTTCAAACTGTCACTGAGAATAATTTGGTGGAGTGTCACCAGGACCCAGACCCCAAACACGAGGGTTGTACTGTAGCCCACCACACTGGTGGGACTGCCAGAGTAGCTGAACACGTTCCAGTAGACGTGACACCGCCTCCCACCCAGCACGCCGCCCCCCGGCCCACTTTCATCTCCATTTCTCTTTTACACATTTTGTCCCGGAATTATACAGTCCCCTGGAGAGTGCCGATAGGCGAAGGGGTGCTTTTTAATTGCTCTTGGTGACTTTTGTTGGCAATCGTTCCAATCGGCGTGAAAAACATGAACTGTTGGCTCTTACATGAACTGAACGCTTTCTTGCCAGCGGTTTGTCGGGCGACTGAACCGTCCTCTCCCCAGCCACAGAGTGCGGTCCTGACCTCCCATCTACCCTATATAAGATTATTAAGGGGTTGGACACTTTAGAGGCAGGAAACATGTTCCCAATGTTGGGGGAGTCCAGAACCAGGGGGCAAAGTTTAAGAAGAAGGGGTAGGCCATTTAGAACAGATGAGGAAAAACTTTTTCAGTCAGAGAGTTGTGAATCTGTGGAATTCACTGCCCCCGAAGGCAGTGGAGGCCAATTCTCTGAATGCATTCAAGAGAGAGCTAGATAGAGCTCTTAAGGATAGCGGAGTCAGGGGGTATGGGGAGAAGGCAGGAACGGGGTACTGATTGAGAATGATCAGCCATGATCACATTGAATGGCGGTGCTGGCTCGAATGGCCTCCTCCTGAACCTATTGTTTATTGTCCTCTCCCCAGCCAGAGAGTGTGGTCCTGACCTCCTATCTACCCCACTGGAGACCTTCCAACTTGCACTTTACTGCACTTTATTTATTTTTTTCGAAAGATACAGACAAGCTGTATCGACCCGAAACGTCACCCATTCCTTCTCTCCTGAGATGCTGCCTGACCTGCTGAGTTACTCCAGCATTTTGTGAAATAAATGCCAACTATATTTAATCGGTGTTTTTAGGTCCACCACTGATTTTCCGCCACCCTTGGTTCCTGAGCCTTGCCATATTACAATGGAGCCAATCACACAGTACAGATACATGATAAAGGGGAGTAACGTTTAGTGCAAGATAAAGGCCAGTAAAGTCTGATTAGAGATAGTCCAAGGGTCACCAATGAGGTAGATGGCAGCTCAGGCCCGCTCTCCAGTTGGTGATAGAATGGTTCAGTTGCCTGATAACAGCTGGGAAGAAACTGTCCCTAAATCTGGAGGTGTGCGTTTTCACACTTCTGTACCTCTTGCCTGGTGGGAGGGGGAGAAGAGGGAGTGACCGGGGTGAGACTGGTCCTTGATTATGCTGCTGGCCTTGCCGAGGCAGCATGAGGTGTAGATTAGTAATTATCCATTGTGAATGGCTGACAATATAATTTAATACAGTATATTTAAAACATCTGTGTTGCATCTGTATCTTTGATCTGTAATTTTACAAATCTTAAAAGTCCAACAACATTGAGGGGCTGGGTCCCAGATTGACGATAAAAATCCATTTTGAACAAAAGGGCTCAGCGGTAGAGTTGCTGCCTTCCAGCTCCAGGGACCCGGGTTCGATCCTGACCATGGGTGCCGTCTGTACGGAGTTTGTACGTTCTCCCCGTGACCACGTGGGTTTTCTCCGGGTGCTCCGGTTTCCTCCCACACTCCAAAGATGTTCCAGTTTGTAGGTTAATTGGCTTGGTATATAAAAAATTTAAAATGTCCCTTGTGTTGGATAGTGCTAGTGTGCGGGGATCGCTGGTCGGTGCGGACTCGGTGGGCCGAAGGGCCTGTTTCCGTGCTGTATCGCGGATAGTATGAGGGATAGCATAATCACCATACTGTTCCAGGGACAGCGATGTGTGAGGTAATGTTAATGCAAGAGCTCATTACAAAATGTTCTGCTGTATAAATCTCAACTAGCATATATTACATGCCTTTTTTTTAATATGGGTTCCAAAAGTATCAGTATAATTATAAATTACATGGTTAATAACATAACTATGACTATAAATTACCCCTCCCCTACCCTGGTCATCCTACCAGTACCGCTGTTCCACTGTTTGCACTTAACACCTACGACGCTAAGTCCACCTTGGCCTACGCGATCTCCCCGGTTGCCAAACACTTGAACTCCCCTTCCCATTCCCACACGGACCTTTCCTCAAAAGGGAGGAAAGGATTTAATAGGAATCTGAGGGGCAACTTTATCACACAAAGGGTGGTGCGTGTATGGAACAAGCTGCCAGAAGAGGTAGTTGAGGCTGGGACTATCCCAACGTTTAAGAAACAGTTAGACAGGTACATGGATAGGACTGGTTTGGAGGAATATGGACCAAATGCGGGTCGGTGGGACTAGTGCAGCTGGGACATGTTGGCTGGTGTGGGCAAGTTGGGCCGAAGGAATTGTTTCCACACGGTATCACTCTATGACTCCACTGTCGGAGTGAGGCCACATGAAAATTGGAGGAACAGCACCTCATAGTTCGCTTGGGCAGCTTACACCCCAGCAGTATGAATACTGATTGCTCTAATTTCCAGTAACCCCTGCATTCCCTCTTTCCGCCCCTCCCCCACCCTAGTCGTCCTGTTAGTTCCACAGTTCGCATCCCTGTGTCCCTTTGTTATAACCTCTTCCCCAGCCAACAATGGACCATTGTGGGCTCCACCCTTACTTGGTCATCAATTGCAGGATCTGATTCCTTCTGGCCATTTCCTGCCTCCAATTGGTCCCCCCCCCCCCCCCCCCCCCCATTTCAGTCTGTAGAAGGGTCCCGTCACCAAATGTCATCACCCTTCTCTCCAGAGATGCTGCCTGACCTGCTGAGTTACTCCAGCACTTTGTGTCTATCTTCCGTATAAACCAGCATCTGCAACTCCTTCCTACACAGCGTAATTATAAATGTCATTTCACTAATTAGGAGCTGTTTAGATTGTGTGATGATTTAAGAATATTGATGATGTCAGCCACAGGGTTTGCTGAATCTTGGAGACCAGTATTGGAAAAAAAGACACAAAGTGCTGGAGTAACGCAGCAGGTCAGGCAACGTCTCTGGAGAACGTGGATAAGGGGCGTTTTAGGTCGGGACCTTCTTCACATCGTTTTTTTTTGTAATCCAGCATCTGCCATTCCTTGTGTGTGGCCAAAATTGAACGTAGAAACAAGGAACTGCAGATGCTGGTTAGTACATAAAAGGACACAAAGTGCTGGAGTAACTCAGCAGGTCTGGCAGCATCTCTGGAGAATTTTGGATAGGTGACGTTTAGGGACAGGATCCTTCTCGACCCGAAACGTTTCTATCCATGTGCAGAAAGAACTGCAGATGCTACCTTGTTTAGATTGAAATATGCATTGAGGAGTAAGAATTTTTAGACAATCTGTTCCCCAACTCCAATCCTCCACTGCAACGAAGACCAACCTTCTAAATGCAGGAGAAAGCTAGAGAGCTAATGTAAGTTAAATGGGGGGACACCAAAAATGTAAATACTCAGAATTTAAGTCTACATCCGTTAAACAATGCTTCCAGTCCAGCAATAACTAAAATATAATTACCCAAGCTTCCTGAAGCAGAAGAAACTAATGCTTTGGGTATGATAGAGAGACCCCATTTATAAATGATCGTGTTTTTAGATAGCAGAATAAATAAAAAGTCATCTTTTGAGGAATTATGACTTTAGAAACCAATTGATAGAAAATATGTTTTGTTTATAGAAACAAGAATGATTTTTTTTCACTGAATATAGCATTTCAATGATGAAATATCACTTAAAATAATAGTTTCTTATACATAATGGAGACCAATGATTTCAGTTAATTATGTCCATTAGAAATAATTACCATATACAGTTTCAGTGTTAAGTGAACTGTACTAAAATAACGCAACTCCACAAAAACGTAAGTAGTAAGCATGTTGCAAAACATACATAACTTTAGTTGAAAGAAATTATATTAGTTACTCTTAACTATACATTATGAATACAACATTAAAACATATCAATGTAAATTAACAGTTTAAAGCATGAAATCCAGACAGAGAGGACAAACATTTTCAGCATCGACTTGTGATAGAAGTGAAACACGGATACATTTAGTTTAGAGGTGGAAACAGGCCCTTCGGCCCACCGAGTCCGCGCCGACCAGCGATCCCCGCACACTAACACTATCCTACATACACCAGGGACAAGCCAATGAACCTACAAAGTAATTCTAATTTGATGATGACTTTCAATGCCAAGTCATGACCTGTGAGGCCCTCACTTTGTGGTATGCTCAACTTTCTGACAAACCAGACATTTTAAATAGTAGACACAAAATGTTGGGGTAACTCGGCAGGTCAGGCAGCACTCTGGAGAAAAGGAGTAGGTGACATCTTGGGTCGGAACCCTTCTTCAGACTGAAGAAGGTTCTTCGGTTCTAAAGGAGGGTTCTGACCTGAAACGTCACCTATTCCTTTTCTCCACAGATGCTGCCTTACCCGATGGGGTTACTCCAACATTTTGTGTCTATCTTTGGTATAAACCAGCGACTGCAGTTCCTTCCTACACTTTGTACATATGATATCAGGAAGGCACCTTTTTTCATGTCTGATGATAAGGCAACTGTAAGTACAGAACTCGACTTGGTCTTATCCAAAATAATAGACTTGAAGTGGAAGTGTTGCCAGAGTCACTAATAGAGGGCAGCTCAGTCATCTATCATTTTGGTTCCATGGAATGATATCTTGGCAGCAGATAAGATTTATCGGGAAGAAAAGATTGCAGTAAAATCAAATCACTCTTCTTGGGAGTTTCCTGTTGCTTCTATAGAGGTGATCCGGTTTTCTCCTACATCCCAAAGACGTGCATGTTTGTAGGCTAAACGGCCTCTGTAAAATTGGATCTAGTGTGAAAGTGGGGTAGCATAGAACTACTTTGAACGGGGTGATCGACGGTTGGTGTGGACTTAGTGGGCCGAAGGGCCTGTTTCCATGCTGTGTCTCTAAACCTACTGATTTGGGTCAATTTAAATCAGGTGCGTGTTTTTGTTTTCCAAGTTAAGGTTCCAGAATTATAATTTTAGACAGCACTTTTGTCCATTCCAAACTACTGCAACTGAAGACGCCCTCAAAGACCACGTACTACTACCCAAAAGAAAGACACAAAATTCTGGAGGAACCAGGCGGGCCAGGCAGTATATCTCGGAGTTACTCCAGCATTTTGTGTCTTTTTGTTTGGTATGAACTAGCATCTGCAGTCCCTTGTTATTACATTTTTACTACTGCCTATAAAACTGCTTCCAAGGCATCCAAACACAGACAAGTAAATTAATTTGCTTACTGACAAAATTCTGTCGATTTTGTACGCC